>NC_092227.1:48757536-48895036 GCF_036320965.1 Panulirus ornatus
CGCTTTCCCCACAGTTGGAAAAATGATTACGGGAAATGGTACAGAATCGATATGAGAAGCATCAGGGGATGAAGGGATGTTGACGTCATTCAAGGTAGAGTCACTGGAGAAACGAGAAACAGAGAGAGTTGTTCTGTCTACGGAAGAGACACCTAGAGTACCGTAAGAACGGAAAAGTGAAGCGACAGAGGTTGTTAGCGATGCCCCTGGCTAAAGACCATTACAACCAGTAGTGGATGACAAGGAGAGGTTATCGCACTTCCCTTGAAAGAAGGAAAGTTTTGCCTCATTGGTATGGGAGTCCGAGGAAGGCAAAGTTTTTCCAAGCCCGATATGCCTGATCCCTTGGCTGAATTGCCTCAGAAAAGGAACGACTGAACGATGGATTATTAGAAAAGATCGTCTTGTGGGGAAGGTACAAAAATTCTTATTCCGCAACAACTATCTCAGCTATGCGTTTAGCGAACGCAGAAACGTCATCAGATGATAGAAATTTACCCAAGGAATATCAAAAAAGAATTTTCCTTAGTTATACCGTCAGTTTAGTTGAGGTGCTAATATTTATCTTTAGAAGGGGCTGCTGGAGGGAGAGGTGTTAAATCACTTAAATTGATACATGTATGAAAATGTGGTCAAATGAACCAACTGAGGAGAGAGAGAGTGTAGTTACAGCGCGATGGATCAGAGGTGAAAAACAGATCCAGAATATTAGGAAAGTGGTCACGGCGGTCAGGGATATGGGTAGAGTGGGAAATAATTTGCTCTAGATCACAGAGAGGGAGAACGTGAGGTCTTCAACCATCTCCTATGGTGAACGTTGACATCCCCGAGGGAGAGGATTTCGGCTTGCGGGTGAAAGGATGCCACAGTCTCACGGCAGGAGTTTAGACATGCGAAGAAACATGTAACATTTGTAGAATTAGGATAGTAGTAGGCGAAACAGACGAAACAGAGAACATCAGAGTTTGGGAACTCTGTGTCCTCGAGGCGTGCAACAGGTGTGTTAATGTTGCAATAAACACAGACACCACCATTTTAACGGGATCGTGAGTAGAGATAAGCTGGATATGAAGAAGGGGCAAGTGAGAACATCCTTAGACAAGTGGGTCTCGGATAGAAGCAAGATGATAGGACTAGAAGATAGGACTGAGGAGAGGTTACTAGCGAGACCACGAATGGTGGTATAGTGAATAGAAAAAGAGGAAGGTCTATCACAGAGGAAAAGGTCGTGGGAGGGGCCGGTACTACTCTTGCCTAAGACCTCTCTTTCATTGGCAGTGTGTGTGTGTATATATATATATATATATATATATATATATATATATATCGTATAATCTCTACCATCTGTAACAACCAAACTACCCCCTTCCCCCACTAAAAAGAAAAAACATCCACAGTAAAACACGTCACTCTAATCCCAACACGGTTTTAGACCCAACCATCCTTCTACTACTACTACCACCACGCTACACATCAACCTCACACAACACATCGTGAATGGCTTCAACCAGCCACGTCCCACGCTCCCGCACACCAGTAGTGGCAGGAGACATCAGGAACGCATTCATCGTCCCTACCCACAACAAAATCTTTTCACATTTGTTACCACCACTTGCCACAATTAATGACAAAATGGCTAGCGAATTTAATAGCTGGCCACCAAACCAGAGTCATTGACAATAACGTCATTTTCATAATCCCTGCGCTGCTCTACAAGAAAACCTCCTCCGGAGCAGTTCTTTCTCTACCCTTCATCAATTTCTTCGCACATGCCCCTCAACCCCCCAAAAAAAAATGTGAAAGTAGTCCCAAAATTACATCAAATCATCATAGTACTACACATGCAAACATGTACCGGTTCGTCGCTCTATTATACCTTCGGTTCGCTCAGAACGGAATATCTACATGACCTTGGCAATCCACGGCCACCCTCTTCACCCCGACAGACATGAACCCGACCTACACCCTCCCTAAACCCTAAATGGTCAACCAATCCCATTCAACCACACCCCAACCACACCTAATATCACGTACGAAACACACGTGATGTTCATTTCCCACATGACCAAGATCAACACAAAGGCCACAGACAAACTTGGCGCCATCAGAGGACTCGCTGGCACCAACTTCGGACAAGACAAAGACTCCCTGATCATGTCTTACAAACTATTTTCCCCCACTACACCTAATTTGTGCCTCGCCTGCATGGTGACCCATCCTTTTCAAAAGCGAAGAAAACAAAGCTACATACCACAAACAAACAAACATTGGTATTTCAACAGTCACGAACATTTAACATCCGCACAACTGCACAACGAAGCGATGTTACTAGTGTTTCCAATCCCACCTCCACATGCTCGGCATCTACTTCCTGCGAAGAAATTCCCACCCGTACCCAATCTACCCCAGGTAGAAATGAAAAGCTCACCTCCATCTCTCACTTCACAAATCCCTAACACCCATCTCTAACAAATTTAACAGACAAAATACTTTCAATACATTTACGACTAAGCAACAGCTCCCACACCAGCGAAATTTTAAACTTCACTCCGCCAGACGAAAACCCATACACAACTACACTCCCTAAGACATGGACGAGCAACATTTTCTCGTCTGCACTATGGACACCATCCAACTCTCCAGCAATACGAACAGCGATTCATCATATCAAGACCGCCACATGTCCAAGATGTAACTTCCACAATGAAGATACTGGACACATATTCCACATCCGTCCAGCATTCGCCTCACAAGGATAAGCACAGACAATATAACTGCACTTTTTATTGCGTGGTCATGCTTATTACGAGCCGAGCCCCATACAAGGATATCCTGGCTGCGGTGCTCTACACATGACAGTGTGAGCAAATGTGGTTTTTTTTTTTTTGTCTTTTCCTGGCGTTACCTCGCTGAAACTGGGGATAGAGATGCTGTTTCCTGTGGGGCGGGTAGCGCCGGGAATGGATGAAAACAAGTATGAATATCTTCATGTCTATATGTGCATATGTCATGTCTGTGTAAGTCTTTATGTTTACATGTCTATGTCTTTATACGTCTGTATGTCAATGTTTATATATGTCTATATATATCAATGTTTAATATGTCTATATGTCGGTCTATATATGTCTATGTATATATATGTGCGTGTGTGTGTGTGTGTGTGTGTGTGTGTGTGTGTGTCGTTCTTTGTTTCCTGGTGCTACATAGCTGACGCGGGAAACGGCCATGATAAATAATTACTACATTATATATATATATATATTGGAAAGTATCGCAATTTTGCGCGTGATCAAGATATTCCTACGAGTCCACGGGGATATGAAACACGATAAGTTCCCAAGTGCACTTTCGTGTAATAATCACATCATCAGGCGAGATAAGAGAGAAATATAACAGTCAGTTGATATACATCGAAGAGACGAAGCTAGGACGCCATTTGGTAAACATGTTTACCAAATGGCGTCCTAGCTTCGTCTCTTCGATGTATATCAATTGACTTATATTTCTCTTCTGTGTCTCCCCTGATGATGTAATTATTACACGAAAGCGCACTTGGGAACTAATCGTGTTTCATTTTCCCCGTGGACTCATAGGAATATATATATATATATTATATATATATATATATATATATATATATATATATATATATATATATATATATATATACATACATACACAAATCCTAGTCTAAGCTAAGTATCTATTGAACTATCATCCGCAAGTGCAGGATGAACAGCTAGCATTGACTGTGGGTAGGCTGCCGTGCACAGGACACAAACCCATAAGAACCACCCCTTGATAGGGCCTGCGCTGACAGGGTCAGTAAGGCTAACCATTACACCACGGAGGCTTGTGTGTGTGTGTGTGTGTGTGTGTGTGTGTGTGTGTGTGTGTGTGTGTGTGTGTGTAATCCCCCGAACGCCATAAAGCAAAATATATTTGCCTAGTACTCCTGAGCCCCCAGATATGTAAATCCAAAACTCATATACCCAAAAAGTATATAAACCAGAATATATAACCGAGCACTCATAAACGCCCAGACTATATAAACCAGGGGACATAACGGAGCAGAGGTAAACACACCCCCAGCCGGCCCCAAGACCCAGGCAGATAGAAACTTAATAAGTCGGACCAACCTTGTACCCCTCTCCCTTTACTCTCTCTCTCTCTCTCTCTCTCTCTCTCTCTCTCTCTCTCTCTCTCTCTCTCTCTCTCAGGTAGGGGTTGGGCAGTCACGCTCCAGGAAGGTCATACCACCTGGTTATCGGGGAGGGTCTCAGTGACGGGTGGACACTTCAGTGGCTGTTAATTTCCATCTCTCTGGTCCAGGTTAATGTCTCTTCTTTCAGTCTCGCCTTCACGTGGGCTGCTGGCATTTCGTGCTGAAGACTAATCCATCACACACATCACCTGTCCACATGCAACTCGCACGTCTTGTTCTTCGTAACTGTAGATTTTACTGTGGTAGGGGCTACGCGCCAGCCTGGCCTTTAAGCAACATTTCGTCCTAAGTTCTTGTAAGTAAATAAGTAAGCAAGTAAGTAGGTAGGTAAGGAGCATGTACATTCCCTCTTGGATTTCATTAACTAGGCACATGTATGTACAGGTAACCGTTACAATCCAGTAAATCTGTTACCTTTTACTCTCTCTCTCTCTCTCTCTCTCTCTCTCTCTCTCTCTCTCTCTCTCTCTCTCTCTCTCTCTCTCTCTCCATTTCTTCCTATACTCCCGTCCCTTCTATAGTCTCAACATTTTTCCCCTCTTCGTGCCTCCCTTCCTATTGCTCCCTCCTCACTCATGCCTCCTTCCTAATGATCCCTTCCCACGTACTCTACTCTTACTCATCCCTTCCTTCCTTCCTTTATTTGCTTTTACTCTGCACGTCCTCTTTAACTTGCTCCTTTCTCTACACTTGATTTTCCCTCCCATTCTTCCCCACATTAACCCCTTCACCTCCCCCCTTCTGTTCATCTTCTCTACATATTCTCCCTCAGTTCTCACTTCTGTTGTTCGACTCCAAATGCTTTGTACAGTCTTCGTCTTTCGATCCTTCTTTCCCCATATATCTCATTTCCTCACTATTTTCCCGCCTTCTACCCATCATTACTCATCTCCCTCCTTCTCCCTTTCTCCTCCTCTCATCCTTTCTCGTACCTCCTCCTCCTAAGCCTCTTACTTTCTCCCTCCCTCGCCCCTCCCCAGCCTCTCAGGTCGAACGCCACGAAACAAATGGCCTTCGAGAGTGTCAGAGTATTGGGTGTAAGTGATGGCGGCCACGACGCACACCGAGGAGGGCAGAGAGAGAGAGAGAGAGAGAGAGAGAGAGAGAGAGAGAGAGAGAGAGAGAGAGAGAGAGAGAGAGAGAGAGGGGGGGGGGGGGGAGGGGCGAGGAGGAGACAGGAAAATGAAGGCAAAGAGGAGATGGACGGCATGAGGAAGGGAACATATGGGACACAAGACAGTTGCAACGTGGGGTGACACGGAGGCAGTAAGGAGACGGGAGACAGAGACCGGGGGGGGGGGGGGGGGGGGGGGGGGGGGGGGTGTTACACAGAGACCAGAGAGGACACAGCTGGTGGTCATGATGCATCAGCTGGTGCAGGTAAGTAACCTGTACATCAGGGATGACGGCCGTTGTTTCCGAGGATTTCCCCGGGACGAACGACCTTAGTGGCCCCCCTGAACTTGCTTCTAACCTCGACCTTGCGAGACTTTTCTCAACGTAAACTCTCGTTATGACCGACTTTAATGACCATGAGCTCACAGAGTAAGAGAGTTGCTCACAGACGAAAAAAAAAAGGAATGAGGAGAGAGAGAGAGACTGCGATGTAATGAATGATGTGGTCATGGTTGTCGGTAGAGGAGCCTTGTGTCCAGTCTTGTAGTGACGAGGCAACCAAGACCACACACTGGTGCCTCCCTCCATGATGGTCATGGTCCTCTCTCTTCATCTACCCCTCGACCAATGCTTCCCCGACAACGCTTCTTTTTTTTTTTTACCCCTTTCCCCTCTCGTCCTCTCTTCATCCCATCACTTCCCTCGACAACTCACTCCCTCCCTCCCTCCCTCCCTTCTCTCTACTCTTCATTTCTCCATACCATCCACGCTCTTCGCCAGCTCTCTCTCTCTCTCTCCCTCCCCTGCTACCTACACGTGTTCTCTTCCGTCTCCCTTAACGTTTACATCTATCCCATTTTCCCCTCCTTTACCATTACACTCCCTCCTGCCCACCTTCCTAATGTCTACATATATCCATTCACCCGCCCACATAACTGGACCCCACAGTTAAGAGCACGTCTGCTTTACTATCCAGTCTCCATCAGTACAGATGAGGAGCGTAGGATCCTATTACTGTCCTCCAGCAGATAACACCGTCATAGACCACCTGGTCTTCCGCTTGCGCTCTCCATGTACGCCCAAGTAGATGGACGCACTTGTAGTCACGCGCATCTTGTCATCCGTTTCCTTGGCGAGGCCAGGAGGTTAAAGCCCACGCCAACGTCATGTGGGATATCTTAGGCTGACGTCAACATCAGTTTAGCCTCCGAGCTGGGATGATTTACGGGACAGCGACCTGGGAACTTTACCACGTGCCACGTCATATACAGACCAACCAGGCGACCTGATCATCATCATCAGGCGTCAGACACAAGTTTTGCACATACTACTGACGAAACGAATCCATTTCTTTTTCATCTAAATCGGCTTTTCTTTATTACTTTATATCTCCCCCATACTGGAATGCTTTGTTCTGTCTTCAAGTTGATGACTATATATATATATATATATATATATATATATATATATATATATATATACTCATTTATTTATCATACTTTGTCGCTGTCTCCCGCGTTAGCGAGGTAGCGCAAGGAAACGGACGAAAGAAATGGCCCAACCCACCCCCATACACATGTATATACATACGTCCACACGCGCAAATATACATACCTGCACAGCTTTCCATGGTTTACCCCAGACGCTTCACATGCCTTGATTCAATCCACTGACAGCACGTCAACCCCGGTATACCACATCGCTCCAATTCACTCTATTCTTTGCCCTCCTTTCACCCTCCTGCATGTTCAGGCCCCGATCACACAAAATCTTTTTCACTCCATCTTTCCACCTCCAATTTGGTCTCCCTCTTCTCCTCGTTCCCTCCACCTCCAACACATATATCCTCTTGGTCAATCTTTCCTCACTCATTCTCTCCATGTGCCCAAACCATTTCAAAACACCCTCTTCTGCTCTCTCAACCACGCTCTTTTTATTTCCACACCTCTCTTACCCTTACGTTACTTACTCGATCAAACCACCTCACACCACACATTGTCCTCAAACATCTCATTTCCAGCACATCCATCCTCCTGCGCACAACTCTATCCATAGCCCACGCCTCGCAACCATACAACATTGTTGGAACCACTATTCCTTCAAACATACCCATTTTTGCTTTCCGAGATAATGTTCTCGACTTCCACACATTCTTCAAGGCTCCCAGAATTTTCGCCCCCTCCCCCACCCTATGATCCACTTCCGCTTCCATGGTTCCATCCGCTGCCAGATCCACTCCCAGATATCTAAAACACTTCACTTCCTCCAGTTTTTCTCCATTCAAACTCACCTCCCAATTGACTTGACCCTCAACCCTACTGTACCTAATAACCTTGCTCTTATTCACATTTACTCTTAACTTTCTTCTTTCACACACTTTACCAAACTCAGTCACCAGCTTCTGCAGTTTCTCACATGAATCAGCCACCAGCGCTGTATCATCAGCGAACAACAACTGACTCACTTCCCAAGCTCTCTCATCCCCAACAGACTTCATACTTGCCCCTCTTTCCAAAACTCTTGCATTCACCTCCCTAACAACCCCATCCATAAACAAATTAAACAACCATGGAGACATCACACACCCATGCCGCAAACCTACATTCACTGAGAACCAATCACTTTCCTTTCTTCCTACACGTACACATGCCTTACATCCCCGATAAAAACTTTTCACTGCTTCTAACAACTTGCCTCCCACACCATATATTCTTAATACCTTCCACAGAGCATCTCTATCAACTCTATCATATATATATATATATATATATATATATATATATATATATATATATATATATATATATAATACTTAATCGCCGTCTTCCGCGTTAGCGAAGTAGCGCAAGGAAACAGACGAAAGAATGGCCCAACCCACCCACATACACATGTATATACATAAACGCCCACAAAAAAAAATATATATATATATATACCATATATATATATATATATATATATATATATATATATATATATATATATATTACACACATAGGCAGATGAATTACAAACACGTGCTACAATAACGTGCTGGCAGCCGCAAGGAAAATGAAACACGAATATCCGAGCGCTTTCATGGTGATCCACATCTCCAGGCACACACATTTCCATCCCTGAAGATGCAAATATTCACGAAAGCGCTCTGATCTTCGTTTCATTTTACAGAGGAGAGAGAGAGAGAGAGAGAGAGAGAGAGAGAGAGAGAGAGAGAGAGAGAGAGAGAGAGAGAGAGAGTTCTATGAACAGTATAACACATTCATTCCTAAAATATAATGAATGTAACGTGAAGTGCTATCTATATGTGCCTTGTGATACATGTAATGCCCAAAAACATTAAAATGAGAAATGCGAATATTTAACCCATCATTGCATATACGCAGAGCATACGAGAAGAAACCACAGCTGCATAAGTATGGGTTGGGCTAGCACAAGGCTTCTCCTAGCAACCTAATTTTGTTATTACCTATTTACCTTCTCGTACTGGACGGGGGGAGAGTCTTATAATCTCCGGTACCATCCCTCGAATATTCCCATCTGTCGTACAACCTTCTAAACTTCTGTATCATGCCCGTATACTGTGTGTGTGTGTGTGTGTGTGTGTGTGTGTGTGTGTGTGTGTGTGTGTTCCATCCTATACCTCAACCTTCCTCCTCTCTCTTCTTACGTTCTCTCCCTCTTTTCGTTTTCCTTGTACCATTTGTCATTTGTTTATTTTCCCCCATCTCAGTGCTGTCGTATTTCCATCTTTCTTTCCCCTCCTTTCTCTATCCTCTTTCCATCATCTTTCATTCTCTCTCTCTCTCTCTCTCTCTCTCTCTCTCTCTCTCTCTCTCTCTCTCTCTCTCTCTCTCTCTCTCTCTCCCTTGCCCACATGTTCCATTTCCGCGCTTCCTCTTCCTCCTCCTCTCGTTCCTCTCCTTCCTCCCTCTCTGTGTCTCCTCTCGGCCCTCCCTCACACGCCTCTTCCAAATATAGCGGCCGTGAACGAGGGGTCTTGGATCAGATTTACCGTCGTAATCTCAGGTGCTGACACTGAGCCCTTGATTACAGGCCATCACCCACGTACTGCCTGCCAGGCCATGTGGGCGTGGGCGGACGGTCGCTCCCAGCAGCGAAGTCCCATTGCATCGCTGACCCCTTACAGAAGACGGCGCGGCCCTTGGGCACGACATTAAGGCTAACCTGTAGCACGACGGTACGATCCTTAAGCACGATGGTACAACCCTTGGGTGTGACGGCACGACCTCTTGAGAACGATGGCAAGACCCTCGAGTGTGAGTGTGCGACCCTTGAGCACGACGGTACGACCCTGTCATACGATGGGATGGGCTGGCCTTTGACCTAATCCTTCAGGGCCATTTCAAAGGCCAGGCTATCATACCAAAACGTCTTACATCCACGTCCAAGGTTCGAACCGTTGCTCTCAAAAGGTTAAGGCCCTCGCCTGATTACATCTGGCCAACAAATTTTCATCAAGCGAGTCTAAATCGG
This sequence comes from Panulirus ornatus, assembly GCF_036320965.1. NCBI lineage: Eukaryota > Metazoa > Arthropoda > Malacostraca > Decapoda > Palinuridae > Panulirus > Panulirus ornatus. The sequence continues at coordinate 48,767,372 of NC_092227.1, forward strand.
GTAAACAGATTTTTCAAGGTTACTTCACAAAGTAAATAAGAAATATACAGAAACTGTTATGCGTGCAAACATGCGGTGACGCGGAGCATACTTTGTGTAATTATGTAATAATAATTACCTATTTTTACTCTACGAGGATTGAGGCTTATGTTTATGGTGACCCATTTCTGAACATTTTCCATTATCATACAACTTCTTCAACCTATGCAAGATATCTGCATTAGCCAAGTCAGACATCTTATTCCATTCATTCGTTATCAATACTATAAAAGCACTTCCTTACATCTCTTTAAAATTTCTTGCTTAATTCATGTTGTGTGTTCAGGTTGCTCCATCACTACACATCATCGAGGAATATCCGATGTCTACGTCCTCAATCTGTTTTAAAGGCTTCAGTCTGTGATCAGGTTAACCCTCACTCCTCCACCTGCCAAGGCGAGCAAATCTAAACCATCTCCCTGTAACTCAGCTGCCTTAATTCTGGCACAATCTTTGCTGCTTTCCTCTAGACCTTCTCTATCAGCTCTTCGTGCATCTTTAGATGCTGAGACCAAACCTGAGCAGCATATTCTGGTTCAGTCCTTATGAAGGATATCAACAGCTTGCTAAATATCTCCTAACTGTGTGCTTGACAGCTGTTCAAATATTTCCCAGCAAACAATTTGTCTCCTTCAGTATTCTCCTAATATGGAACCCTAGTGCCAAGTTAGGGACGACACCGACTCCCAAATCCTTCTCGCACACAGGATCTTTAAGCTGGTCTCTTAGATAAGAACCATACCGACGTCTTCTTCCACGTCCTCCTATCCTCACTGTTTTACATGTGTTCAGGATGAACCTCATCAGACCCATTTAGAAGGCACCCTTGTAAGTCGAGGCAGTTTTCCTCGTTTTTCACTTCCCTCTAAACCCTTGCATCTCCCAAAAACATTCAGGTAAGGAATCCACACCCTCAAGGAAGTCATGTACATACATCAAGAAGAGTAATGGTTCCAGAACTGAACCCTGCAGCACTCCAGTGGTCACCCTAACCCATTTGGAGAAGGCTCCTCTGACTGTGTGTGTGTGTGTGTGTGTGTGTGTGTGTGTGTGTGTGTTCAATACCTGTGATTACTATTTGTGCGTTTCGGCAATAGAGTTTTACAATTGTGTTGCCCCGTCACAACCTTGTATATATGCATCTTGTCTTTACTTCTATACATGTTTGCACACACACAAACACTAGCCCATGCTATGTACCCATTCACTGACCAGCCCTGAGGAAAGGATGAATATCTGGGTAGGGCATAGGCCGAATGCCACGCCCAAGGTTCGAACTTTAGGTCATCCGACCTAAAGTGACAAAAGAGCTAGTAAAGAAGGGCAACAAAGATGGTCACAGAATAAAGACAACCGAGGTACAGAGAAACGCTAAAGTCATAAACTTGTCCAGCATGGAGAAGAGAAGCGTACGGGGGTGACCTGACCACAACCTATGTTTCTGAACTAGTCTGATGTCTTAAAGAATCAAAAGTTCTTCGAGAGATGTTGGGATAAGACAACTAGGGGACATAACATGAAATTACGGAAAAAAAAAAACTTGCTTAAAAGGAGATGTACAAGTAAGAATGGATGATAAATAGAATAATTTGAAAGAGAACGTTGCAAGTGTGGACAGAACACAGAAGCTTGAGGTGATATGATGGGAGAGAAAGTTCAAGAGACGAGGGCCCACGAGTGTAAAACTCCCTACCTCGTGCAGAGCAAGCAAGTAATTACAGTTAGGTAATCGCACATTAGTTTCAGGTGTATGAAAAGTTTTGGGGTAGTTACGTCATGAAGATTATCCGTAACACAGTGTTAGCGTTGGGTCATACCAATCTAACGTGCCTGGGTACCAGTCCTGGAGAGGCCAGCCGGCACACAAACAATCCGGCTGTTGATCCTCCCCTCTGGGGCTGGTCGATGAACGAGTCCCCGGCGTAAGCTCGAGTGTGAGCGAGTCTGTATGTATACTCTTAAGACACGGTACATATATACGAGGCTGGGAGACGGAGCAACATATTTGTAAAACACACTGTAAAAAACTTATCACAACATTTAATGTATATATATATATATATATATATATATATATATATATATATATATATATATATAAACAGTTTGGCTGGAGAAAAATGAGAGGAAATGAAGTGTTTTAGATACCTGGGAGTGGACATGGTAGCAAATGTCATACGGTGGGTGAGGTGGAGGTTCTGGGAGCGATAAAGAATGTGTGGAAAGATCGTTTTCTGGAAGGGCAAAAATGAGTATGTATGAAGGTATAATAAATAGTCCCAACAAAATTATATAGTTGCGAGGCATGGTCTATAGATAAGCCACTGCGGAGGGTGGATGTGTTGGAAATGAAATGCTTGAGTACTATGTGTGGCAAGATGGTTTGATCGAGCAAATAATGAAAGAGTAAGAGATGCGTGGTAATAGTGTGTGGTTGAAAGAGCTTTAGAAGGTGTGCTGAACTGATGTGGACATATTTAGATAATGAGTTAGGAAAGGTTAACATGTATCAGGAGATGAAACAAGGAGAAGCGTGAGACCAAATTGGAGACGGAAGGATGGAATGAAAAAGATTTTGAGCGACTGAGTCCTGAACAAGCACGAGGGCGAGAGGTGTGCACGAGATAAGGTGAACTGGAACGATGAGGTATACAGGGGACGACGTGCTGTCGAACTGAGCCAGCGTGTTTGAAACGTCCGGGGTAAACCATGATAAAGTCTGTGGTACCTGGATGTGGATAGGGAGCTGTGGTTTCGATGCATTACATATGACAGGTAGAGAATGGATGCGAACGGATGTGGTCTTTCTTCGTTTGTTGTTGGCTCTGTGTAATCAGACAGGAAACAGCCATCAAAATGAAATTAATACATTATATATATATATATATATATATATATATATATATATATATATATATATATATATATATATATATCCCTGAGGATAGGGGAGAAAGAATACTTCATACTTCCCACGTATTCCCTGCGTGTCGTAAAAGGCGACTAAAAGGGGAGGAAGCGGGGGGCTGGAAATCCTCCCCTCTCGTTTTTAACTTTCCAAAAGAAGGAGAAGAGAAGGGGGCCAAGTAAGGATATATCTATCTATCTATATATATATATATATATATATATATATATATATATATATATATATAGACTTAATGGCTTATTACAAGAAGATACTGTGCCTGTCTTTTAGCAAAGGAGTCAGGAAAAACAACAGACTACAAACCCGCATCACGGGATAACGTCACCTGTTAACTGGAACTACAGAGGATCAGGACGTGAAGATACTGAGGAAGGCGCCGAGGGTGGCTTGGCTACCGCTAACCTTATGTAAACAAAACCCATTATACAACAAGTGAATAAATACTCTAAAGTGACCAAATTACTGATGATCAGCACACTCGTTAAGGTTACTGGAGGATACAACTCGACCCTCATGGTAGCAAGTCGAACTTTCTATGCATTTGGGCAAATTTTTTCCCGGTAACACTAACCTGATTCTGACACTGAGAAGTGCAAGTGATATGTTTAGCATGTCTGATAAACATATTCTTTACACGATAGCATCTTCAACTGCTGCTCATAATGCCTGCAGCTGTGTGGCTGCGCTGCTGCTGCGAGAAAAATGATGGACCTATGGAGCGAGTTCTTGGACGAGACGGAACTCCCTCTCCGTCAACTGACGATGATACAGCCTCGCTGAAGCCGCCTTTTCACTCGCGGCAAAACCACACACACACACACAAAAGGTAGATAGATAGATAGATAGATAGATAGATAGATAGAGAGAGAGAGAGAGAGAGAGAGAGAGAGAGAGAGAGAGAGAGAGAGAGAGAGAGAGAGAGAGCGCTATCCGTCAACCTTAGACTATGGCTGAGAGAGAAAAAGAAAAAGTCTGAAATTAGCCTTTAAGTCTGACACCGGTTGTGAAGGCAAGATAACCGGTTATCTACACCAGGACAAGTTCCACCTTCGCCGGTGGAGTGTGCACACGTACTAATTGGAAGGTGATTAACGATGTTTATTCACTGCCAAGATCAACCCTAATGAGTGTTGAGAACGGAGAAGTTGGCGATGATGAGAAAATGATTTACGTTGGACGTCCGGGATTAGTGTATCGTGTGACAACACAGCGGAAGTGTGCGTGTGTCTGTGTGTGTGTGTGTCTGTGTGTGTGTGTGTGTGTCTGTGTGTGTGTGTGTGTCTGTCAGTCTGTCTATCTGTTTGCGTGTCTGTCTGTCTCTGTGTGCTGATACGAAGGTAGTTTCCTGAGAAAGATGGCTGTGACCTGATAAAACGAAAATACACACACACACACACACACACACACACACAATGTGCCGATAAGAACAACTTAGTTTGTTGAAAGGACCTGTTTTGTCCCGATATGGAAAGGAAAACTGCTTACGTTGCGGCGATAAGAACTGGATATACCACAGTGGCCACCTCCACGGTGGACCTGAGTCAGTGTTAGGCAAGGTAGCCACGTAGGCTCTCCGTCACACACACTGAGTTGCAGGCTGTCTGATGGACGAAAGTCCAGCGACAGACAGGACGACAAACAGACAGGAGTGAGTGACTGGCGCGCCCATAGACGGGTCGACAAATGGTCAGAGCGGTGGCTGGGGTTCAGAAGTGACGGCGTGTCCTTAGGCGGGACGACAACCCGACAGACAGGAGGGTGACGGGCTCAGAAGAGATGGCGTGGCCATACAGGGGACAACAAAGAATTCAGGGGCGACCAAGTTACGGGCTCAGAAGCGACGGAGCGTCCCTGGACGGTACGACAAATGGAAACGATGGTCTAAGAAGTTAAGACACGACAGAACGACACGAGGTTATGACACAAAACGAACATATTACACAGTAGTGGACGTGGAGAATAGTACGTATAGCCTACTGCACTATACCTATCCTTGCTCCCACTCTACCTTCTCTCCCCCAGTAATCTCCCTCTACCTCCATCCCTCCTCTCATCTCCTCCCCCGGCACACCGACCTCCGTTGTTAATACCCCCTCCCCCAACCCCCCTCCCTCCAGCATTGGCTGTGGTGGGTGAAAATCCCTCTATTGGAACCAAGACAGACAATAAGGCTAGAAGGCTCTTCATAATCTAAGAAGATTCCTCTCTTTTTTTTTCTCCCCCTCAGACCAAAAATAAAGAGATATACAGGAGAAATTTTACTTACCAGCAAGATTAATATTTGACATTCTCTTTTTCTCAGAAGGAAATACGATCTATTCTGGTTAGATGTCTGGACTTTTCTTATGTTCAAGACTTGTGTCTGTCCCTGGACGAGAAAGGGAGACAAAATCGGGAACGCGGTTATCTGGAGGGTTGGCGGCGGCCACTACCACGAAGTGGAGGGAGGAAGCCCACTGAAGGGACGGCATCCTATGGCTGACGGAAAGGGAGGGAGGGAGGGAAAAACTCAGGAAAGGTGGCGGAAGGAAAGTGTGTGTGTGTGTGTGAGAGAGAGAGAGAGAGAGAGAGAAAGAGAGAGAGAGAGAGAGAGAGAGAGAGAGAGAGACCTAACTAAAAGTACCTACGACGAAATTTAGCCAAAGTGGCGAGGCTGGCGGGGAGCGCTCACCGCACGTCATCTGCCGAACTGCATTATATGATCATTGAGTCTTGGTTCATCTGGGACCGACTTCAACCATATATCAAAGTTTTCCTTTAAATGCATCTCGTTTCTCCAGGCAGTACATTGAATAATCGTTCTAGCCTCCCAGGTCGGCTGTCATACATTTGTGTTAGATTTATTTTCGCTGTTTCATAGCATTCTTGAAGACAACAATTCTCTATCTTCCCTGTTGCGAACCTTTGATGTTCATCACATTTTCTTTTAAATCCTAAATTTATTGTGACATGCTTCTGAATATGTTTATTTGTAATTGTTACGTTGGTGACAGCGAAAGGGGAGAGAGGAAGGTGGAAGAGAAGAGAAACGGAGGAAGGAAGAAAAATATACAGAATGAGAGAACAACAAAGAAAGGGGGAAACAAGATATGTAGAAGACATAACAGAGGAAGACAGAGTATGGAAGAGAAAGAGAGAGAGAGAGAGAGAGAGAGAGAGAGAGAGAGAGAGAGAGAGAGAGAGAGAGAGAGAGAGAGAGACTAAAGAGAATAAAGCAGGAAAGTACTCTCACACACACCTTCAATACATAAATGAGGAGCCTGAGGTTGGGTCACCTCATACCGTATTGTTTCCCCTGGATTTCTGTGTCACAGACTTACACGTGTATGTGTATGTGTGTGTGTGTGTGTGTGTGTGTGTACTTCGATAATTACTCAATTGACCTCAATCACTGGGTCGAGTCTTCTGCAGAAAGGAGCAAAGTAGTCAGTGTAATCGCACAGGTAACTCGTCATACTGAAGGTATTATGGATGCACTCATGATGGTAACACGTCCTCAAGATGCCAGCCACGGTGTCGTCCTGAAGAGTGCACGTCTAGTGCTCCAGGTTGGTGGAACCTCGTCCTCTGGACGTTACGTTTCGTATTTGAGAGATCTGAACCTCGTCCTTAAAGTGTTACGTCTCGTACTCCAGAGGCTTAACCTTCGTCCTAAAGATGTTCGCCCCGAGAAGGTCACCACCAGTGCTCGTGGGCTTGGTGTCTTCGTTCTGAGGACGCTACGTCTTGTAGGATTGGGTCTTTGTCCTACATCAGCCACACATCGTCACCATGGGCGGAAGTCGTAGTACTCTAGAAACTAAATTTCGTCCTTAAAGGACTGGGTCTGTGTCCTCTAGAAACAAAGTCTCGTACTAAAGTGACTAAGGCCTCTGGAAAATAAAGTCTCGTACTTAAAGGACGGTCTTCGTCCTCGGGAAAAGTCGTACTTAAAGGATTTGGTCTTCGTCCCCGAGAAAAAAAGCCTCGTACTTAAGGGACTTGGTCTTCGTCCTCTAGAAATCAAGTCTCGTCCCCAAGGTCTAGGTCTGTTCTCTAGAGTCCAAGGTATTTTTGTCAAGCAATTCTTTTACTGCTATGTTAGCAAAACTGACACTCGGCTGATTACCATATTTACCTGCTAGATATGTAACGTATATAACGACTATATATATACATATATATATATATATATATATATATATATATATATATATATATATATATATATATATATATATATATATATATATATATATATATATAATGGGTATGCTTGAAGGAATAGTAGTCCCAACAATATTACAAGGATGCGAGGCATAGGCTGAAGATAAAGCTGTACGGAGATGGGTGGGTGTGTTGGAAATGAAATGTTTGAGGACAGTATGTGGCGTGAGGTGGTTTGATCGAGTAAGTATTGAAAGTGTAAGAGAGATCTGTGGTAATTGAAAAAAAAAAAAAAGTGGTTGAGAGAGATGAAGAGGGTGTGCTGAAATGGTATGGATATATGGAGAATGAAAGAGGATATACATGCCAGAAGTGGAGGGAACAAGAGATCGGGGAGACCAAATTGGAGATGGAAGGATGGAAAGAAAAAGATTGAGCAATCGAGGCCGGAACATGCAGGAGGGCGAGAGGCGTGCACGGATGTCGAAATGAAATAGCGTCAACCTTAACACCTTCACAACGGCGGCACGGCTCTCGGACATATTGGCAGGGCCTTTAACTTGAACCGTATGGGTCAGGTCAAAGGCGACGCAGTTACATCCATGGGGTGGGTACCGTCGAGGTCATAACGTTAATCTAATTCTTAAAACATTACCAGCATTTTTTCAGTTTATAGATAACTCAAGCGTTTCTACGAGTCGTTTTTTTTCTTCGAACATAAAGCGAAAAGAAAAAATAAAGACCAAAACCACTTGTAGATATACCACATCCAGGAGCCTGTGTGAGTGGAAGGGGTTGGTCAGCCGTCTTGGGAAAGGTCTACGGTCACGAGGCGCCGCGTTTCACTTGCCCATCTGCTTCACGTGCCTTCCATCCATCCATCCATCCATCCACACACACGGACACGCCAACAGACCCGTGTGTGTGACGAACAAACTGACAGACCCAGAGACCAATCACAATAATCCCCTCCCTCCCTCCCTTCCCCCTCGCCCTCCCATACCTTGCAACGTGATGATGAAAGACCACGAACGCACGTAAGCACGCACTAGAGCAAGGAGAAAGGCGGCCTTAGTCAACATAAAACACACATTTAGCGAGGCGCACTTAACTCGAGACTGCGTAAAAACAACAACACAAACACATCAAAAGAACACAAAGCAGCGCTGTTGGGAAATGGAAATCCACCGAAGCAGCAAAGCAACTCAAAACAGCGGAAAACCCCACTAAAACAGGACAAAAACGCACAAAGTGCACAAAATAAAACCCCCGAAACACATTAGAATAACACAAAACCTGCACTTAAAACAACTCAGCCCGAAACAAAATCTAATGTTTCCAAAGAAAAGGCTGGTGTAAAACAAAAAAAAAAAAACAGGCAAAAGAATAACAAAAGTAACACTACAGAGGCACGATACAAAACACATTAAAACAACACAGAAACAAGACATATCAGAAACGTAGGCACAAAACCAAGAAAACAACAAAAAAGCGTACGATTTGAAGACAGAAAAAAACGTAAATTACGCAGACACACATCAGACCAACTCAACACACAAAGAGGAAAAGGCGACCTACAACACAAAAACAACTCAAAACACAACACAAAAGAGTCCTAGCGCGACGGGAAAGCCGCTCAGCTCCCACGGGAGGGTAAAACACCACCCACCCACCCACCCAGGCAAAGGGGTGTCGCAGTCATTCCCCCCCCACCACAACCTCTTCCTCCCCCCCCACCCCAAAAAGAAAAAAAAAAAAACTTGGTAGCTAACAGCCCATTAGCGTATAATTACAGCTGGGAAGCTCCACTAACAGTCTGGGCTAACGAGGGTTGTCCCAGCCTCATTCGCACCCTCGCCCCCTCCCTCCCCCCGCCCAACCGTCAAATTAAATGAAGGGACAAGGAACAGGGTCGTAATGACTCTAACTTGAGGCCAGGGAAACTGAGAACCTCTGGCGGTGCGCCTTGCACAACACAGGAGAGGAGAGTCTCCTGTGTGAGGTGCCCTGTCTGGACGCCCCGACTGCTGGTGGCCGGAGGTAGGTGGGTGTGTGTGTGTGTGTGTGTGTGTGTGTGTGTGTGTGTGTGTGTGTCTGTCTGTCTGTGTGCGTGCGTGCGTGCGTGCGTGCGTGATGGCTCCGTCTCGCTGGCTGGATACCTGGATGTCTGTCAACCTGACTCTGTCTCTCAGACTCTCCGCAAGTCCATCCTTCGCTGTTGATGTTTAAGGAGCGAGTCTTGGGATGTAGTGGGGGATTTAGCCTTCTCTGTCTCGAGTCATTTCCGTCTTCACTCCTTCCCTCCCTGTCCATTCTCGCTGCTGCCTCCCCTGGTTCTTCGATACGGGTGATGGAGGTCTGCCTGTCTCCCTCAATATCATAAATGCTCTCGAGCTTATCTGTTTAACAGTAAGCTGTGTGTGTGTGTGTGTGTGTGTGTGTGTGTGTGTGTGTGTGTGTGTGTGTGTAACAAACAAATGGGTTTAACAGTCTGATGGGACTAATCTATCATTACAACTCTCTCTCTCTCTCTCTCTCTCTCTCTCTCTCTCTCTCTCTCTCTCTCTCTCTCTCTCTCTCTCTCTCTCACCACTTGCACGCTCACCCACTAGTTCAGTTTCTCCTACTCGCTCCGTCATTATTGCCTCGTCTGTCCTGTCTTTGTCCTGCTTGCTCCATCCTCCTCCGTACTACATCCCTCTCGATCCAGGCAAGTCTCCCTCCCTCTCTCACACTTGTCTCGTCTGACCTCACCTGACCTTCTTTATTTCCCCATTTTTGCCCCTTGTCCTCTTACTCTCCGGTCAACTCCTCGCACTCTTTCAAAAATGTTCTGTCTGTTTCTCTGTCTGTTAGTCTCTGTCGTGTTCTGTTCTTTTCGCTATTTCTCCATCTTTCTCCTACACGTACTCTGATCATTTGCCTTTTCACTAAACCAGCTCACTCTGCTTCAGCAAGATATATATATATATATATATATATATATATATATATATATATATAGAGAGAGAGAGAGAGAGAGAGAGAGAGAGAGAGAGAGAGAGAGAGAGAGAGAGAGAGAGAGAGAGAGAGAACCACACTAGTTCCGCCTTGGATGTGGGAGTACAGAGGTGTGACAGAGTGGCTTTGAGCAAGAGTTTGTACAGGAAAGTGAGAGTAAACCAGGAGACTACGTTAGTAGTAAAGCGAAGAGAGAGAGTTTGGAGAAAGTGAGGATGGGTCATAGGGAGAGATTGAGGGAGAGTGAGAAGATAGCGAGAGCGAGCAAGAGGTAACAATTGAGACAGTGAGGTTGAATACAAGGTAGAGAGTGAAAGAGAGTGATGGAAAAGCGAGGGCAAATAAGAGACAGTACATGAGGGCGTTAGGAAATTTGAGGGTGAGTACGGGGTTACGAGTAAGGGAAAGAGAAATAGAGAGGAAGGGAGAGCCAGCAAGAGGAAGCGAGAGAGAGAGAGCGCGCGAGCAAGAAACAAGGAGTCTGGGAAGGTGAGCGCAAGAGGTGTGAGTAGGGAAAGTTAGCGCATGTAATGGGTGCTGAGAGAGGGCGAGTAAGAGGTGGCGAGTTAGGGCGAGTAAGAGGTGGCGAGTTAGGGCGAGTAAGAGGTGGCGAGTTAGGGCAAGTAAGAGGTGGCGAGTTAGGGCAAGTAAGAGGTGGCGAGTTAGGGCGAGTAAGAGGTGGCGAGTGAGGGCGAGTAAGAGGTGGCGAGTGAGGGCGAGTAAGAGGTGGCGAGTGAGGGCGAGTAAGATGTAATGAGTAAGGGCGAGTAAGAAGTGGCGAGTGGGGAAAGTTAGCGCATGTAATAGGTAGTGAGTGAGGGAGAGTGAAGGTAAGAGCCAGCGAGTGAAGGTAAGAGCCAGCGAGTGAAGGTAAGAGCCAGCGAGTGAAGGTAAGAGGCAGTGAGTCAGGGAAAGTTAGTGCACGTAATGTGTGAGGGAGAGTGATGGAAAATGAGGGCAAGTGAGAGAGAGAGAGAGAGAGAGAGAGAGAGAGAGAGAGAGAGAGAGAGAGAGAGAGAGAGAGAGAGAGAGAGCGGCCGCCACCACCACCACCGTACTCACACCACTATCCTCAGGCGCTTTAAACAAAAATCAATATCCACACGACGAGGCTGGACTGTGCCGCCTCCTCTTCCTCTTGCTCCTTTTCCGCTTCCTCCTCCTCTGCTTCATCCTCCTCCTCTTCCTCTCGCATTTTATTCCTTCTATTCCTTTCCTAAATCAACATCCTCACCTTACCTCCTGCTCCCTTCCTCCATTTATTATTCCTCCTCCTCCTCCTCTTACATTCTACGTATACCTTACTCTCCGTCCTTTCCCTTCTCCTCCTCTTCCCCATTTCCCATTCTATCCTCCTGCTACTATTTCGCTTCTCTCTTACCCTCTTCCGCTTCCTCCTCCTCTCGCTCCAAATCATTTTCCACTTCTTTCTCCTCTTCTTCCACCCCTCGTGTCCCTTCAATGTTTTCTTCCCTTATATCCTCCTCCTTCCCTTCCTCTTGCTCTTCCTCCTCCTCTTATCCCTCCTTTTCATCCTCTTCCCCATGTTTCTTAGCCTTTCTCTATGTTCCAATTTCTTCTGTTCCATTCTTTCTTTTCGTATACCGTGATATCTTTTCTCTCCTTCCAGTTTCTTTCCACCTTATCCTTCGTACTCCATTACATCCTGTTCAGCTCTCCCTCTATATCATCTATCGTGCCTAGTTACTCGTATTCTTTATATCCATTTCTTTTTACCCTTTAGGTTATATTTCTGTCTTTCTACCTTTAGTTAAGCAATCTTCGTTTTACCCTTATATCTCAATTCCTTCACATTCTTTTCCTTCACCTAATTTAACTATTGTTCATACTTGAAGTATTTTCAAATCCTCTCATCTTCATATCAAAATATTACTTTTCCTTTGTCTATAGTCGAATTACCCAGTATTCGTAGAGTTTACGTACCTATGTATACAACTGTTTCTCTTTAATCTAATTACAGGTAACAACAAGTTGTACATAGCAACTACCTATAGCAGCAACGCCATCTTGACTTTAGCAGTGATACAGTTATTCCCATAACCATCTAACATCCCATGTTAATACTGCCGTTCGTGCTTTCGCTCTCATTATACACCAAGCTATTCCTCTCCTTCACCATACTATTTCCTATCTACATTTTTTTTCCTCCCTTCCCCTTATCTTCATCGTAATTAACAAAATGCTAAGACAGAATAGTCGAACATGCTTATGGTATCGAGTTCCTGGCATCCTAGGATGAAAAGAATTTCTGAAATCTCGCCTGACTCTGTTGCCAACAAGAGGGAGGACTCGGGCAGTACCAGCACCCTCGCCAGACCCTTAGCCATTGTTTGTCTAATCATTCCACCGACATTTGCAGTTTTTCCACGAACCTGTTTCTTCCGCTGCACACACCGTAGCTATAGCTCGTGCCTGGACGCCATCGCTCTAATGATGCTTTCACGTACTTCCACAGCTGCAACCACAACTTCAACACACGATTCCGCTGCAGAGGACGACTCTCGAATTTATTTCCAAGCCAAAATGCCTGTTGCACACCACCTCTGAGGTTATCTGGCTTAAGACTTCTCTCCCAACTACCATGATCTTTCTCCGCTTCACCTGTTGCTCTCCCAACTCAACTGAATTCGTAAGAACCTTCGACTGTCTATACTTCTAACGCGACGTCATGACATACTCTCATCCTCAAGACTTCTACTTAGGAGGCTTCGACACACAACAGAGTAGAATGGTTGGAAGCCTCAGACATGGTGGCAAGTTGAAGCCCCTTCGTTCTCCGTTGTTATTGATCTGGAACAAATGATGAGCAATTCTCGTCATGCTCTAGAGCGTCTCTAGGTCGTCGGGATCACTCTCCCAACACGCTGGATTTGCTCTTCACCTCTAACCCTTTGCCTTTATATTGCAATATAATTTCACCCCCCGACTGATTCATCTCTCGTAAACGCCTCGTTACTAACAGCACTTGACTCTCCCAGCTGTCCCTTCTCAACGCTAATATCGTGACGTTGATGGCGCTGACTGAGCTAATCCGAGAATATTCTTTTTTCATCATCTTTGTGAAGATTACTTCATTTCCTCGGGTGATCCTTTTGTCTCCGAGTATAAAGCAGGGATTATTATTCCCGAGATGGAGAGGTATATCTCCCCCTCACTCTCATGATTTTCTCTTCTAATGTATGGTTTAATCACCTGTTCTTGAAGTGGTTTGGGTAAGGAACCTGACACATCAGCCCTAAAGCACTGTCCTATCTGTCAGTCAAGTCAGTCATTATTCATCTCGTGAGATAAAGCAGCGTGACATCATCATCTCTTCCACTGGCAGGTCGTCTGGTCTTTAACCAAAAGCATCTTCCAGCTTAACACGTTCTGCATTTCCCTCTCCCGTTCTTGCGAAGGAATTCCTTCACGTTCTCAGTTCTTTAATTTTAATATACAGTTTCCATATCTCTCCGACACCTACCTTTCTACTCAGTCCCTCACTATAGTCTTTTTTTTTTTGGGGCTCTTAAATCATTTCTATTAAACAAAGGCAACGCGTATACACCAACTGGCATCCCTTCTTGTGTTCTGAAGGAATGATCTGTTAATGTGGCTCTAATGTTGCACACGTTCTTGCCAGTCTGTTTCTCGCTCCAGTCTCAAAACCAATATTTTGTCCTTCCTCTCAGAAACATTTATTGGTATGGCCTATATTGATGGGTAACCGCTCGAACCCTTCCAGTTGTCGTCCTATTGCTCTGAGGTCTACTATTTCTAAGGTTCTGACCCTTGTAAGGCGAGGTTCACCAGTAGTATCAATTTGTATCTTACAGTGACTGATCCTCCTCTCAGAGACACACACCTGCGATGTTGTTCGCCTCGATATCTCGAGAGCTTTCGACAGGATGTGGCACCGGAGTCTGATCCTCAAGTTCCCATTTTTCTGCTCACTTTCAAATATATATATATATATATATATATATATATATATATATATATATATATATATATATATATATATATATATAAAGGCTGTCCTGTTTTCTCTATGCTTTTCCATCTTTCTCCTCTATATCCAAAGTTTCCAACTACACCCATATGCTAACGGTCCAACGTCATATTCCTCCACTTCTTTCAACTGTGTTTCATCATCTTGTGTTTGATCTACGTCTCACCTCGTCACACCGACTTCTGTCTCGGACTTTGAGAGAATTTCCTTGTGGGGTTGACATAATCAAGCTTAAAAGCTCTAATAAAATATTCCCTACTTTTTCTCCCCCTAAAACTCCTTACAACTTTCCTATCTCCTCTGAGAGCAATGTAATTCCACACTGGAACAAAGTAAACAATTACGATCATCAACGCGTCTGATATGTCTTGAAATCGTGTTACAGAAACGACGAAGTCTGTTTACATTAGCTGAAGTCTTGTTTAGACAAAAGGATTCCTTTCTTCCGCAGCGTTGTATAGATTCCTGCAGGGGGGGGGGGGGGAGAGAGAGAGAGAGAGAGAGAGAGAGAGAGAGAGAGAGAGAGAGAGAGAGAGAGAGAGAGAGAGAGAGAGAGAATCTCGCCCTGCATACACACTTGACAAGAGTCGATTTTAAAGCAATCCGACTCATCAGCTCTCCCAGCCTGACCTGACCCACTGGACGCAATGTTGGCTCTTTCTCTCTCTCTCTCTCCTCTTCTGTACACATGACTGTGGTCTCCGCTTCCGAGAAGTAGTTAGTTCACTCGAGTGCCTACGCCTGTAGTAAGGGCATGTAATACTCGGCAATAGTATGCGTCATATGATTACTGCGTGGTCGATGCCAATTCAGACTTGGGCTGTGTGTGTAATGTCTGTTTCTTCTCGTGCACCGCTAAGCTTTAAAAAATCTTAATTTCCCATGTTTTCCCTAACAACTGCAACCTACTCCTCGCTACCCTGCCGAGTACAGTCCCCGATACCCGTGAGCTTCCTTCGCTCCATTCTTTCATTTCCTACTCTCCCTGCGCCTTGCTTACCCTTGGTAAGTCTTCCTCCACTCATCTTCTTAATATATCCAAATCAGATTGGTCAGCTCTCTTCATCAGACTTGGCTAACTACATCCCCTGCGTCGTCCACTGTCATTCCTCATACGATCAACCCTCTTCAGGCAATTACTCGTCTTTAAGCATATTAGCTCCAGCACTCTACCATCTTGCTTTCTTTATTCGACGCCCGCGACTCATCCATAAAACATTCTCGTCGCTGTTATCCCTCAAACCACACCCATTTCCCATTAGCTCTTAGTGCTTCTTTAGGTGCTGTAACCAGAATTCAGAATCAGTCTAGTTTTCTTCTAACGAAGATATGAGCAGCCTCCTGATTATATATTTTCCATGCATATTCGCGTTAACAACAAATGACTGAGCCTTTGAGGGAATATCCTCACTTGGCCCCGTTCTCTGTTCCTTCTTTTGGAAAAATTGAAACGTGAGGGTAGGATTACCAGCAAACCGCTCTCTCCCCTTTTAGTGCCTTCTACGACACGTAGGGAATAAGTGGGAAGTAATCTTTCTTCCCTAGCCCCAGGGATTATTATTATCATTATTACTATATATATATATATATATATATATAAATATATATATATATATATATATATATATATATATATATATATATATATATATATATATATATATATATATATATATAATAACCTTTTTCCGCGTTAGCGAGGTAGCGCCAGGAACAAACTCTGAAAGACCACATCCGCTCAAACTCTTTCTCTACCTGTCATATGTGATGCACAGAAACCATATCTTATCCTCATCCAGGCCCCACAGACCTTCCCATGGTTTACCCCGGACGCTGCACCGAAACCACATCTTATCCTTATCCAGGCCCCACAGACCTTCCCATGGTTTACCCCGGACGCTTCGCAGGCTCCGGCTCAGTCCACTGACAGCAAGTCGATTCTAGTAAACCACATTCTTCCAATTCACTCTATCCGCGTATGCCTTTCACCCTCCTGCATGTTCAAACCCCGATTGTTCAAAATCTTTTTCACTCAATTCTTCAATCTCGAATTTATTTTCTCTTCTTCCCTGTACTTCTGACACACAGGTACCCTGTAAACCTTTCCTTATTCATTCTCTCCATATGTCTAAACCATTTCAGCAAATCCTCTTCTGCTCTCAACCACACTATTACCACACATCTCTTACCCTTTCATTACTTGTTCGAGCAAACCACCTCACCTCATATTGTCCTTTCATTTCCATCACATCCCTCCTCCTTCGCATAGCCTTCTCCAGTCTATACCTCGCATCCACATGATATTATTGTGAATACTATACCGTCAAACATACCCATTTTCACCCTCCCTGATACCACACTCTTCATTGCTGCCATAACCTTTACCCCTTCCCCACCCAATGATTCACCTCAGTTTCCATGGTTCCATACTCTCTCTCTCTCTCTCTCTCTCTCTCTATATATATATATATATATATATATATGATTTGGTAAACAGAGAAGAGGTAGTAAAAGCTTTGCGGAAGATGAAAGCCGGCAAGGCAGCAGGTTTGGATGGTATTGCAGTGGAATTTATTAAAAAAGGGGGTGACTGTGTTATTGACTGGTTGGTAAGGTTATTCAATGTATGTATGACTCATGGTGAGGTGCCTGAGGATTGGCGGAATGTGTGCATAGTGCCATTGTACAAAGGCAAAGGGGATAAGAGTGAGTGCTCAAATTACAGAGGTATAAGTCTGTTGAGTATTCCTGGTAAATTATATGGGAGGGTATTGATTGAGAGGGTGAAGGCATGTACAGAGCATCAGATTGGGGAAGAGCAGTGTGGTTTCAGAAGTGGTAGAGGATGTGTGGATCAGGTGTTTGCTTAGAAGAATGTATGTGAGCAATACTTAGAAAAGCAAATGGATTTGTATGTAGCATTTATGGATTTGGAGAAGGCATATGATAGAGTTGATAGAGATGCTCTGTGGCAGGGTATTAAGAATATATGGTGTAGGAGGCAAGTTGTTAGAAGCAGTGAAAAGTTTTTATCGAGGATGTAAGGCATGTGTACGTGTAGGAAGAGAGGAAAGTGATTGGTTCTCAGTGAATGTAGGTTTGCGGCAGGGGTGTGTGATGTCTCCATGGTTGTTTAATTTGTTTATGGATGGGGTTGTTAGGGAGGCAAATGCAAGAGTTTTGGAAAGAGGGGCAAGTATGAAATCTGTTGGGGATGAGAGAGCTTGGGAAGTGAGTCAGTTGTTGTTCGCTGATGATACAGCACTGGTGGCTGATTCATGTGAGAAACTGCAGAAGCTGGTGACTGAGTTTGGTAAAGTGTGTGAAAGAAGAAAGTTAAGAGTAAATGTGAATAAGAGCAAGGTTATTAGGTACAGTAGGGTTGAGGGTCAAGTCAATTGGGAGGTAAGTTTGAATGGAGAAAAACTGGAGGAAGTAAAGTGTTTTAGATATCTGGGAGTGGATCTGGCAGCGGATGGAACCATGGAAGCGGAAGTGGATCATAGGGTGGGGGAGGGGGCGAAAATCCTGGGAGCCTTGAAGAATGTGTGGAAGTCGAGAACATTATCTCGGAAAGCAAAAATGGGTATGTTTGAAGGAATAGTGGTTCCAACAATGTTGTATGGTTGCGAGGCGTGGGCTAAGGATAGAGTTGTGCGCAGGAGGATGGATGTACTGGAAATGAGATGTTTGAGGACAATGTGTGTTGTGAGGTGGTTTGATCGAGTAAGTAACGTAAGGGTAAGAGAGATGTGTGGAAATAAAAAGAGCGTGGGGGAGAGAGCAGAAGAGGGTGTTTTGAAATGGTTTGGGCACATGGAGAGAATGAGTGAGGAAAGATTGACCAAGAGGATATATGTGTCGGAGGTGGAGGGAACGAGGAGAAGTGGGAGACCAAATTGGAGGTGGAAAGATGGAGTGAAAAAGATTTTGTGTGATCGGGGCCTGAACATGCAGGAGGGTGAAAGGAGGGCAAGGAATAGAGTGAATTGGATCGATTTGGTATACCGGGATTGACGTGCTGTCAGTGGATTGAATCAGGGCATGTGAAGCGTCTGGGGTAAACCATGGAAAGCTGTGTAGGTATGTATATTTGCGTGTGTGGACGTATGTATATACATGTGTATGGGGGTGGGTTGGGCCATTTCTTTCGTCTGTTTCCTTGCGCTACCTCGCAAACGCGGGGTAAAAAAAAAAAAAAAAAAAAAAAAAAAAAAAAAATTATACATATATATATATATATATATATATATATATATATATATATATATATATATATATATACATATCTTTCATACTATTCGCCATTTCCCGCATTAGCGAGGTAGCGTTAAGAACAGAGAACTGGGCCGTTGAGGGAATATCCTCACCTGGCCCCCTTCTCTGTTCCTTTTCTTGAAAAATTAAAAAAAAAAAAAAAAAAAAAAAAATGAGAGGGGAGAATTTCCAGGCCCCCGCTCCCTTCCCTTATAGTCGCCTTCTACGACACGCAGGGAATACGTGGGAAGTACTCTTTCTTCCCTATCCCCAGGGAACGAGGAAAAGTGGGAGACCAAATTGGAGGTGGAAAGATGGAGTGAGAAAGATTTTGAGTGATCGGGGCCTGAACATGCAGGAGGGTGAAAGGCGTGCAAAGAATAGAGTGAATTGGAACGATGTGGTATACCGTGGTCGATGTGCTGTCAATGGATTGAACCAGGGCATGTGAAGCGTCTGGGGTAAACCATGGAAAGTTCTGTGGGGCCTGGATGTGGAAAGGGAGCCGTGGTTTCAGTGCATTAATACATGACAGCTAGAGACTGAGTGTGAACGAATGGGGCCTTTGTTGTCTTTTCCTAGCGCTACCTCGCACACATGAGGGGGAAGGGGTTGTTATTTCATGTGTGGCGAGGTGGCGATGGAATGAATAAAGGCAGACAGTATGAATTATGTACATGTGTATATATGTATATGTCTGTGCGTGTGTATATATAAGTATACGTTGAGATGTATAGGTATGTATATTTGCGTGTGTGGACGTGTGTGTATATACATGTGTATGTGGGTGGGTTGGGCCATTCTTTCGTGTTTCCTTGCGCTACCTCGCTAACGCGGGAGACAGCGACAAAGCAAAGTAAATAAATAAATAATATATATATCCCCAGGGATATATATATATATATATATATATATATATATATATATATATATATATATATATATATATATATATTATACTTTCCCCAACTCACAAAGTTTATTTTCTTTTCAGACATCACCCCAAGAATGGGCTATAATCAAAGCTCTCGTCTTCAGTCATGAGATCGAAGCCTCTCTATGCACTAAATGATACACGAGCATAATTTTCATGCACTGCATTGTGAATCTCAAACAAAGAAGGATAGTATGGGTCGCCTGTATATTATACATTACCTTGATGTATAATCTTAAAACACAGTTTTCCACTGTTTTCAACCTTGCGTGATATAGTTAATGCTTTGCCATTTCCTTATGTCCCGTTCCTGTGAACCATAGAGAATTTCTGTTCCAATATTCATTTTTTCATGTCTCCCCAAATAAGGAGTCAAGTCTGTCGGTATTCATTACATGGAACTATTAACCATTTTGTCTCCCATCTTTATCTCTGAATATTGTCGCAAGTTTACAACGGGTTTCAGACCACGTATGCTTCAGGCAGCCTTTGGAATGCACGATATATATATATATATATATATATATATATATATATATATATATATATATATAAATATATATATATATATATATATATATATATATATATATATATATATATATATATATATATATATATATATATATATATATATATAAATATATATATATATATATATATATATATATATATATATATATATATATATATATATATATATATATCACTATAATGATCCTGCTAGTTTACTTGCTATTTTCCTGGGAGTGAGTGCATAACTTCAGTCTTGTGATGTGTGTGTGTGTGTGTGTGTGTGTGTGTATCACAAACTTTACATACGATCTCTGGTGGAAAATCCAATACAACTTCCCGTATGAAGATCGTAATGTTATCCAGCTAACGAGTCCAAACTAACTTGTCCTAAATCATCTCGATATTCTCCGAGAACTCAGCTAAATGTGTGTGTGTGTGTGTGTGTGTTATGATAATATATATAATCTCAGAACTCCTTCCCCCGGTACTCCTGCATCCTCGAGGCTGCGCTACAGTCAGATGCAAGGTAATGATGGACTCCTGTGGAGACAGAGAGACTCCTCGACAGGACTGTACTCCCTTTCGCCAATTAACGATGACACACAATTCAGCTTTGGTGACTTTTCACAAGCGGTACAACCACAAACGAGCCGAGCCTGGTGTATATATATATATATATATATATATATATATATATATATATCAGCCCAGTCGACTCTCGTTAAAGAAAAAAATATATATAAAATGGAAAACACACAAACACTTAAGTTTTGAACGCTCACAGACAAACAAAAACTTTAAAAAAAAAAGAATCATGCAACTATTTCATTTAATACCCTGAACGCCCACTTCAGTTCCGCTCTCTAGATAGTGCATCAAGGTAACTCGTGCTGTTTAGTACACCTGACATAGATAGATAGATAGATAGATAGATAGAGAGAGAGAGAGAGAGAGAGAGAGAGAGAGAGAGAGAGAGAGAGAGAGAGAGAGAGAGAGAGGCAGAACCCCCGCACACTTGGAAGATGACGCCACAGAAAGCAATGGATGTTTTACACTACTTACAGCCCGCTGATCCGGTCAGACCTGCCAACAGTAGCAAAGATTCGCTGTATTACCTCCACTAGTCATTACTGATAAGGAAGGCAGGTCAGTGCCCGGACCTGTGAATTTATGACATGAGTGAGAGATATTGCTGCATGTTCTGCAGAAACAAATCTAGATTTGCTTTCTTTTTATATCAGAAACAAAGAAATTTATATTCTCTTTGTTGAACTAATCTACGACCTAAACCGCCCATCGTCTTGCCGTAACTCGTCCTTTAAATAGCTATATATTTCACACACGGTAGAGATGACAATAGATAAATATATTGATCTTTCCATCTACCTAATATATATATATATACATATATATATATATATATATATATATATATATATATATATATATATATATATATATATATACACACATATGTATATGTATATACACATACACACGAGACAGTAGTGATTGAGAGGGTGAAGGAATATACAGAGCATCAGACTGAGTAGTATAGTTTCAGTAGTGGTAGAGGATGTGTGCATTAGGTGCTTGCTTTAAAGAAAGTGTAAAGATGGATTAGAGTGTGGCATTAATAGATCTGTAGAACACAAACAATAGAACTGATAGCGATGCTTTGTGGAAAGCCTTAAGAATATACGGTGTGGGAGGTAAGCCACTAGAAGCGAGGAGGAGTTTTGGTCATGGGTGTAAGGCATGTGTACGAGTAAGAAGAGAGAAGAGTGAATGGTTTCATGTGCAGGCTGGTTTGCAGCAGGATCGTGTAATGCCACCATGGTTGTTTTAATTTGTTTATGGATGGGGTGGTGAGGGAGGTTAAAATGCAAGAGTTTTGGAAAGAGGGGCAAGTATGCAGTCCGTGAGGGACGAAAGAGCCTGGGAAGGGAGTCAGTTGTTTGCTGATGTCACAGTACTGATGACGGATCCGAATGAGAAACTGCATAAGCTGGTGACAGAGATTTAAATGTGCAAAAGGAGGAAGTTGAGAGAAAATGTAAATAAAACAAAGGTTCAAAGGTTTAGCAGGGATGAGGAACAAGTTAGTTGGGGTGGGAGTTTGAAAAATTGGAAGAATTCAGGTTTTAGATGTCTGGCAGTAGATATGGCTGCGATTGGAACCATGGAAGCAAAATAGTGTCAGTGGGTGAGGAGGGCGAAGGTTCTGGGGACGTGAAAGAATATGCGGAAAGGGAGATCGTTCTCTGGAAAGGCAAATATATGTGTGTGTGAAGGCATAGTATTCCCAGCAATATCATATGGATGCGAAGCATGGGCTACAAATACGGCTGTGCAGGTGAGTGCGGGTGTGCATTGGAAATGAAATTTTCGATGACAGTGTGGTTTGAGGTGGATGATCGAGTAAGAGAGAGAGAGAGAGAGAGAGAGAGAGAGAGAGGTGGCGTTATAAAGCTTGTGTGGGCTGAATAGGGTGTGTTGAAATGGTTTGGACATATGGAGAGCATTAGTGAGGAAAAGTTGACAGGGAAGTTATACGTGTCAGAAAAGAAGGGAACAAGGAGAACAGAAGATCAAATTGGAGATGGAAGGACGAAGTGAAAAGGCTTTTGAGCGGCTGGAGCCTGAACATGCTGGATGGTGAAAGATGTGCATGGACAGAGTGAACATGAACGATGCGGTATACTGGGGTCGACGTGCTGTCAATGCACTGATCCAGAGCTCGAGAATCATCCGGGATAAACCATGGAAAGATCTGTGGGTCCTGGTAGTGGACAGGAGGCTTTGGTTTCGGTGCATTACACATGATAGCTAGAGCATGGATGTGAGCGGATGCGGCCTTTCTTCATCTGTTCATGGAGTTACCTTGCTAACGCTGGAAACTGCGATCAAGTACAGAAATCAAAGAAAAAGCAAAAATATATCTATATATATTAGTCTCCTATGACACTACAATGATACAATAACACTAGATCCCATCTACTCAGATCTGGCAACATATACTCTGCGTGACGACGTAACGTAATCTCGCAGTTCGCGATGGCGAATCGGGAAAGAGAGGGGTGCTCTTCAAGGCGCTCAAGAAACTGAGGGCTCAGGACCAACCTTCGCCAGCTCTTAATCATCCCAGGTGTTCAGTTAATGAGGAATTCGATAATCCGATGAAGAGGTGGGGGAGAGGAGGAGGAGGAGGGGGGCCCGATAGCCACGGGGGAATATAGGTTGCCTTTAATGAGGACCGAGACGGAGGCTCCGACGGCAGGCTGGAGGAGGCCCGACGTGCGCTTACAAGGGTCGGGTGGGAATTAACGAGAATTAGCTGCGACGGAATCCTGAGGAGTTTAACGAGTTCGGTGAACGGACAGCCCGTTAATGCTTAACAAGGGACCATCATTGTAATGAGAAACGATACTTTTCATAGGAATGTCGATCACAGTACACACGGGCCATCAGCTGTTCTGGAAACATACGTAAAACCTGATTGGTTAAAATGTCCAACACTGACAGTCTTAAATCAAGTATACGAGAGAGAAGAAAATGGGAGCTTGATATTCATATAGATATCAAATAAATATTCGATACATAGACAAGATTTAAGGCAGAGAGAGAGAGAGAGAGAGAGAGAGAGAGAGAGAGAGAGAGAGAGAGAGAGAGAGAGAGAGAGAGAGAGAGAGAGAGAGAGAGAGAGAAATTTCCCCTGGTGAATATATTACGGTATTGCTTTACTTTTTCCCCCAACTTTGGGATAAAGTGAATCGAGCCATTCCTAGTTTGACCAGACCATTTGCATGTAAAAGCATCATTGTCTGCACATACCTTGCTGCACATAGCTTACAACCGACCATACCCGACGTCCAATACCGAAACACAATTTATAGGAACACCACCCTACGTGTGTGCACGTACAAGTACATATCCACACACACACACGCGCTCGCTCTCTCCTTTAATCAAAGCAACAGATGATCATGAAGGTCCTGCATACAGGAAGATATACAAACACACATGGAAGAGTGCACGATTAGTTATTCTGGGCAGACTGCAAACAGTAGACAGACAACGTCTTTGTAAATACGAATTTGGAAAACATGTTTACTACTGCATATGATTGCATTTTATCTTGAACGGACACATGAACAAAAAATTATCTATATATATTGCTATGGACACACACACATCCATCTGAGGTGTTCCTCCTCCTCTCGGGGCTGGCCAATAAATGGGTACTTGCACTGGGCTAGAGTGTGTATATCTGTGTGTGTGTGTGTATGCACACAACAGTTAAGACACAGTACATAACATGAACGTGTCTGATAATAGTGAAAGCAAAGAGTTTGTATGAAGAGAGTAAAAGTGTGTGCGCGAGTAGGTATAGAGGAGGGTTGAATGGCTCTATGTGAAGGCGGTTCTGTTGCAGGGGCGTCATGTCATACATATATACAAGGGCAAGACGCGGGCAACACGAGGGTAAAACTCTCCTCCCGCAGCACACTAACAGGAATGACAAATAGTAATCACACTCACACAAGGGGAGACTTCATTACAACCTTTAAGTTTCTCAAGCTGACACTGCAGCCAGTATACGGTTCCTTGAAAGACGTTAAGAAAGAGCAACAAGAAGGCGTAACAAGAACCAAGCAAGACCCTTCTTCGTCTCGGTGTCGAGAAGTACTTGCACAGGAATCGAGTTGTGGATGAAGAGAATGCCGAGACAGTAAATGCCAACATCAGACATGCATCTAGAAAAAAATTTATGAGAGTAGAGACAGTTTAGGTGATGGAGTCCCACGTGTATGGAACTCCCTTTTTCCTTATTATATAAAGAGTTAATTTGAAACAGACAACCACACACACACACCACATTTAACATATAAAGGTGAAAAACATCATAGCCTCCCAAACATCCCAGGCAGCAGAGCGAGTCAGTGTATTGTGTCCGGCTTTTATACTCTACCCTCCTTTCCATCTGACTATGTACACCTACCTGTTTCCCAACACCCACACGCCCGAGCTACCTCACCCATTCAAACACCTTAGCAGCACTGCCTTATCACCCCCCCCCCCCACACACACACACACACACACACCTCTGTCTCCTTTTTCACTTTCTTCCCCCATCACTTCCCTTTTACCAGACAACAGACTCACACGACTCCACCTCAACATCTGCTGCCTCTCCATGAGGACAGACGAGCCTGAACTTCGAGCAGCCATCCAGCAAAACGAATGCAAAAATGTAAAGCAAAATCAATCAATCAAATAAGTACGTGTCTTACTACGAGAGGTCCTCCAATAACTTCTCAACATCTACAACTCGAAGTTCTTTAAGCATATCTTCTGTTTCCCTTGACACGTGAAGAGCCCAGGGCACACAATACCATCTGCTCTCCCCTCCTTGTATCCTCTTACTATTGTAGTCAGAAATCCCATCCTCCTAACCATCGCCTTTTAAGCCTCAACTTAACGTTTACGGGCCAGGTCAGAGGTCACGTCGTCTTACCTAAGGGTCGTACGATCGTGCTCTATTGGGTAACGAAGGACCTGAGCATCCCTGGTACGCTGTGACTCCGTTATCAGATAAGGTAACTGTCACACCTCTGGTTACACTATGTACATTGACAATATCTAACTATTCCAATGTCGCTGGGAATTTTTTTTTTTTGACACTAGAATACGGTAATTTTAAACATGTACATATGCGCATGTATCCACTTGGTCATGAACGAATTACATAGTGGGAATACATGAAGAAGAATAGTAAGAAATATAAATACCAGAAATTATTTTTCTACGAAATTTTCGAAAATTACAATCATTAATCGCCCGCTATGAGGACAGGATAATTCAAACACGGATGACAGTACATGGGAAGGACAGACAAAGAAAAGACCTGATGCTTATGACAAGGTTATCTACCCGAGGACAGTAGTCTATATAAATCTACCTAGATGGAGAACAAAATAGCAAGGCAGACGCCTCCTCTCCACCCGGCACTCGCTCCCACACATCAGTCGACATGAAAATAAAGCCATACAGTATGAGAGGAGTATACAGACTTTTTGAAAGTTTTATTGAAAAGTATGAAAGTTTAAATGGGAAACGCTTCCAGGTTCGTGAATAAAGAATGAGAAAAGGAAAAAAAAATTAAGCCGACTCTCCTATTGTTTCTCATAGCCGACAGTGATGGCAACATAGAATACAGCTATGCATCATCTTTTGCCGGTGACACGGGATTAGTATGGCAATATCCTCGACTGGATGCACCGAGGTCCGCCAAGTGATCCTCCAGATATAACGCGAGGCACAACTGAGAAGACTTTCAATTCCTGCACTACAAAGGGAAGCAAACAAGTCGCATGCACGATGCCAAGCGGGAGCGGGATTTATCATAACATATGAGACATGTGTCAAAGATCCACGTGGCTTCATGTCGGATGACCTCGCGTTTGAAGAAAACAATAAGGGAAATATCGAATCCCCGAGGAAGATGATTGGCTAGGGACCGAGAGCTTTCAAAACGCGTTAAGCACGACTGGCGATGATACTATTCAGGGCATTTGTTCTCTCCCCCTACTGGAATATTGCCAGGGAAATTGCCGAGCTGTAAAATATTCGAAGATCCGTTTACCGGCAACGTCGAATCAGTAAAGCATTTGCATTACTGGAATAAAAATCGAAGCTCTAAAACTGTACTCATTAGGGCGTAAACGAGGTGTGTGTGTGTGTGTGTGTGTGTGTGTGTGTGTGTGTGTGTGTGTGTGTGTGTCTGTAGAGAGAGAGAGAGATTCGCCAGGTCCATGCCAAGCACGGGCCAGCGTCCATAACATTTCATCTGCCAGTGTGCCATTACTGTCACAGGTCGGATGTGCGTCTCTCCGAGTCTCTGGTGTCAAAGCGGGATGGATATGTTGCGCATGATCGCGAAGGATACATGTAGGGATAATTCTTGGCCTGCATATAAAGGCTGTTCCTTGGTAGAATGATGGAGTTGGTCAGTGTCTACGGAGTCAAACCTACAAAACACCAAAAGCTCTTTGGGTTACATTGAGTAAATCCGCACAAGTATTAGGGTGCAAGACCTATCAGGCAGTAAACATACAATGAACACGCAAGGTACTATATATATATATATATATATATATATATATATATATATATATATATATATATATATATATATATATATATATTTATTTATGTTTATTATACTTTGTCGCTGTCTCCCGCGTTTGCGAGGTAGCGCAAGGAAACAGACGAAAGAAATGGCCCAACCCCCCCCCCCCCCCATACAGATGTATATACATACGTCCACACACGCAAATATACATACCTACACAGCTTTCCATGGTTTACCCCAGACGTTTCACATGCCTTGATTCAATCCACTGACGTGCTAGCACGTCAACCCCGGTATACCACATCGCTCCAATTCACTCTATTCCTTGCCCTCCTTTCACCCTCCTGCATGTTCAGGCCCCGATCACACAAAATCTTTTTCACTCCATCTTTCCACCTCCAATTTGGTCTCCCTCTTCTCCTCGTTCCCTCCACCTCCGACACATATATCCTCTTGGTCAATCTTTCCTCACTCATTCTCTCCATGTGCCCAAACCACTTCAAAACACCCTCTTCTGCTCTCTCAACCACGCTCTTTTTATTTCCACACATCTCTCTTACCCTTACGTTACTCACTCGATCAAACCACCTCACACCACACATTGTCCTCAAACATCTCATTTCCAGCACATCCATCCTCCTGCGCACAACTCTATCCATAGCCCACGCCTCGCAACCATACAACATTGTTGGAACCACTATTCCTTCAAACATACCCATTTTTGCTTTCCGAGATAATGTTCTCGATTTCCACACATTCTTCAAGGCCCTCAGAATTTTCACCCCCTCCCCCACCCTATGATCCACTTCCGCTTCCATGGTTCCATCCGCTGCCAGATCCACTCCCAGATATCTAAAACACTTCACTTCCTCCAGTTTTTCTCCATTCAAACTCACCTCCCAATTGACTTGACCCTCAACCCTACTGTACCTAATAACCTTGCTCTTATTCACATTTACTCTTAACTTTCTTCTTCCACACACTTTACCAAACTCAGTCACCAGCTTCTGCAGTTTCTCACATGAATCAGCCACCAGCGCTGTATCATCAGCGAACAACAACTGACTCACTTCCCAAGCTCTCTCATCCCCAACTGACTTCATACTTGCCCCTCTTTCCAAAACTCTTGCATTTACCTCCCTAACAACCCCATCCATAAACAAATTAAAACCATGGAGACATCACACACCCCTGCCGCAAACCTACATTCACTGAGAACCAATCACTTTCCTCTCTTCCTACACGTACACATGCCTTACATCCTCGATAAAAACTTTTCACTGCTTCTAACAACTTTCCTCCCACACCATATATTCTTAATACCTTCCACAGAGCATCTCTATCAACTCTATCATATGCCTTCTCCAGATCCATAAATGCTACATACAAATCCATTTGCTTTTCTAAGTATTTCTCACATACATTCTTCAAAGCAAACACCTGATCCACACATCCTCTACCACTTCTGAAACCACACTGCGGAGCAAAGAAAGGAGCCGAGCAGGGAGCGCTTTTCCTTTTCGAAGGCTTAGGCTGGGGTGTTAATGTGTGTGGATGCAACCAAGATGAGAAGTGAGGGACAGGTATCATGTTTGAGGAAAGAAAGCCGTATGTTGTCTTCGTTTAACAATGTCAAGGGTAAAGGGGAAGAATGGTTTGGAAATTTCTTAGCAGTAAAGCTAGGGGTTGATGGAAGGGTAAGAGATAAGGAAGAGATAGCACTAAACCTGAAACAAAAGTTGTGCGAGTGTGTGAGAGAGACCTCAAAACTGATGTAAAAATAAAAGTAGACCGGGAGAGATGGGTGATGATTAGCGCTTATGCACCTTGGCCATGAAAAGCTGCACGATTCAAGAGGCCAGGTATCAGTGAAGGGTGATTTAAATGCTAAGGCGAGTAATGTGGTAGTTGAGGGTTTAATTGGAGGGCATAGGTATTCAGTACTGCTAATGCATGTGGCGAACAGCTTGTGGAGCAATGTGCTGAAAAAGGTCAGGCGATTAAGAATACCTGGTTTAGAAATAGGGACATACATAGGTATGCGTATGCGAGGACGAAATATGGTCAGCGGGCAATACTGGATTACACACCAATTGATAGACGTGCAAAAGAGACACTTCTGGATGTGAATGTGCCGAGAGAGGCAGCTGGTGTGATGTGTGACCATTTACATCAAATATATCAATGACATCGACAATACAAAATCAATGAGAAAAGGCCTCCATATAGATACAAAAAAAAAAAAAAGTAAGAAATAGAATGTTTATAAAACAAGCGAAAACAGCAGAGCCAAAGGATACTTAGGATTCCAACGCCATCCTCAGGACCCCAGCCGGGAGGAGGAAACCAACACTGCTGGCCAGACCCGGCACACTGACCCACTCAGCTAGAATCAGTTTAGGTGTTTAATCCCTTACGATACGACGGTACCATCTGTGATCGCATGGTGGAGTACTTCTGCATGACGTACGTAGTTCAGCATGACCACCTCAGTACCACAGTATTACAGCACGACGGTGCTTCAGCACGTCTGTGCGCGAGTACGATGGTGTTAGTAGAGTACGACTGTACGACCTCGGGTATGATAGTCTGACCTTTGAACAGAGTCTTAAGATCAGGTATGAATAGGAAATTAAGCCGATGGGTCGTACCGTCATGATCAAGGGTCACACCGTCATGACCAAGGGTCGTACCGTCATGAACACGGAGAGTACTGATCTCGGAACGAGGGCAAGTCAAGGACGGAGGTAGCGGGACAAACGTGACAACATACGAAATGTGGGGGATAACACTTCACTGACGAGATGGTTGACGTGGTGATAACGATAAGATGGTTGACGTGGTGGTGATATGATACTTTTAAAAGCAAGTAATAAATTACCTGTTTGAAATGACATGTTTGTGCTGTATGGGGACGGAGCATTACACTCGAGTGTGTGTGTGTGTGTGTCCCCCTCAAGAAGGCACAAGCAATAAACCCACGAGTACTCGAGCACATTACTCAATCACTCCTGTATCCAACCTACCCAGCTGGTAGTACAACAGGGCCAAAAGTGACCCACTGGACACGGCAGAATACCATCACAGTTTTGTTATTCCCAACATGTGCTATGCGGACTAGAAGAGTAACGGTCAATGTGGAGGAGGAAAAATAAAATATTTGTGGGAGTGATTCTCAGGCGAACTTTTGTGTTGATCGGCCAGACCTGCGGACCAGAAAGCTCGGCTCTGTATAGCCAGTCGAGAACCTGGGAGGAATGCTTAAAGAGGGGGTAAGGCAGGAGGAGCATGGGGAGGGAAGAGGCTCACGGAGGAGATGGAACCGTGGGACGAAAGATGAGGAAACTTCCAGAGACGGAGGAGGAGATGAGGAGGAACCGTGAGAGGAAAGATGAAGAAAAATGCATGTGATCATCACGGGAATGAGGAAGGAGGAGAAAGATGAAGATAGAGAAGAGGTAGATGTTAATAATTAAAGAACAAAATTTGTTGACAGCAATGATGTAAAAGGGAAAAGAAAGAGGAAAGACAGTACGAAGAAAAGAATAGAAATGTTAAGGGAAGGAAATACGAAGGAAAATCAGAATGATAATGTTTATATCAATAAAAAATAAAAAATTGAAAGGAAGAGCATCAAGAAATACTGGACATTTGATAAAAAATGGAAAAATGAGAAAAAATGAATAGAGAATGAAGAAGAGGGGAAAAATATAGAGGGAAAATAAACAGCTTTGTATCAGGGGAAACTAGATTAAAAATGGATGAAAAAAAAAAACAGGAACAAAATGATCAAAAAAAAAAATTGAAAAATATCAAACGAGTCTAAAATACATACAAAAATAAAGGCATAGGAAAGAACAACAACAGGACAGACGAATGGAAGGCATGAAGACTGAAGATATGGTAAACTGGAGAGAGATCAAGGAAACGTTCATAAAGACAAGGAGATGAGCAAAGGAAATAAGTAAAATAACGCCAGGGTTTACCCCAGGGGTTGTCTTGTGGCCGGCCAGTTGGTCCTGTCTGACCAGGAAAGTGGCCTCATCCACCCGCCATTCTTCCCCCCCCCTCTAGTCCACCAGCTCGTGCTCATACTGGGAAGAGGTACTCGTCATGCAGCTCGCGCTCATACTGGGAATGAATACTCATCTATCACGTACTCATACTGGGAATAGATACTCCTTATCCAGTTCGCACACGCATTTAAGACACACAGGTCGACCAGCTGGGATGCATACTTTAGATAGATAAACGTTCGTTAGAATGCATACTGGAAGTGCACGTCAGTCGTCTGGCATACTTTCTGATAATGGATACACGTCAACTAGCTAGAATACATATCCCGAGAAACACGTCAATTTGCTAGGACACATACTGAGCTAGGATAGATACTCATGCTAGGATAGATACTGATGATGGATACAGAGCAATTAGCTAGGATACATTCGGAAACTAATACACACACACACTAGTGGGTGGCAGGCAACCATCAACCAGAAGGGCATTACTGCTTGGGTATCGGGAGAGTTAAAGACGGTTGCCCAGTGACCCAGCACTACAGCAGCTGTCATATTCCCCTCCTTAACCCCGGCTGCTCTGCCTCATCTTTCTTCCTTGCTGGTACTCGGTCCACAAACGTATACTCTCTCCATCTCCCACACAACACTCAGCATTACGTTACGCACACGACTATATTTCTATCTTTTAACACTTCCTGCGGTGAGAGCTACGCGCTAGCCACTTCCAAAAATCTTGTTACAGGTAAATCATGTTCAAGAGATGGTTATACATGTGTAGAGCTCTCTCCCAAAACTGTGGAAATAGGTAAATACACTGTGTGTGTGTGTGTGTGTGTGTGTGTGTGTGTGTGTGTGTGTGTGTGTAGCTATGTCTATGATCAAAGTATCGTCATCTTCCCTTCGAAGTCATCTTTCCTTCGCCCTGAGCCACATGATTCAATCCTTCATCTCGCTAACATGCCTAACTCAAAAACCCTACGTTCAGTCATCTCTTCCTGTAATACAGCATTTTCCCTGATCTAATCTTGATCAGCCTTTGTGTGAGGAACAGCACTGCTAAAGAAACTCTGATTAAACCAACACCAAACTGAGCTTATGACTCTGAGCCGCCCATCAATAAGTTGAAATGTTCGACCTTGATTCATACGTAGCTATTTCCCTCACCTATATTGAACACAATGGATAACATGCATTATGGAGACTTGAAACGAAGTAAGGAGCTAATCTCACAGTCCATGAATCATATCACCAAGACTACATTTTGTTTTTGGAAGAATTTGCGCTGTATACAATACCTAATGTCTTTGGCCAACTGGTCCGAGTAAAGTAAAGCCGAGCATCAGAGGATTCAAATCCTTGCTCGAACCGAAGTCGTTGAGGCGGTGATACACACCCAGTTACATGAAAGTCTCGGTCCGTATGAACAGACATACAAAGGTGTCATAGAGGAGTTTTTATACTTATATGGCCTACCATACCAGCCTGAAGCGAGACGACCGTTGACGGTATCAACACCGAGTAAAAAAAGAGAGGCACGAACAGCGTCATGAGATGTTTCGTTCTAATTTCTTTTAGCATTTATACATCAAAATGAATACGCATGTCACCACAGGCGGGTAGGGATAGAGAGATCTTCATTCACTCTTCTGTCCTGAGTGAGCCGGGTCGATCTTGCCAACGGGCTTGTGATCTCCTTGACAGGAGGGAGTTTCTCGTTGACAGCCCATGTTCTGGAGGTGTCAAGCAAAGGCTTTAACTTGAAGACGCGGTGTCGCAGCCTGACACCCCCGGGAGTTCGACACTCGCAGAAACACATCGAAGAGGATTGTTTCCCCCCCCCAGTGCAAACGATTCCATTCAATATTAATCAGTTTTCTCTGCATGAAGGGAAAACGTCGAGGTGGACTGTAGTATGAAGTAAACGCCTCACTGGAGGCTGCTCTCGGTGTAAACAAACCATGGATGACTGCGTGGAACAAGACCCAAACTTGTAATCGGCTTCCTGGTAACAAATCGACCTTTCCCATATATTAATACGTCCCATGAGGAAGACATCCGCTGACCTCCTATAGATAGGGGCCCGATTTCTCACCATAATGCGCGCACACACACATACACACGTGGTGCCTGACTTAGGCTGGTGTGTGTGTGTGTGTGTGTGCACAGGTAAAGACATCATACACATATACAAGGTGAAGAGACGGAGCAACACGAGTGTAAAACTCTTTCCCTGCAACACGAAAAAAGTAATTACACACAAACATGTTCACAAATAACAGAGTAAGACTTCACTTCACTGGTAATTTACGTAAGGTATTCAAAGAAAATTCAAGAAGTTGTCGTCACAATGATGGATAAAGGCGAGTTTTAAGAAACCACCTCGTTCACCAATTGGAAGTCGGAGGGTCTTTATCCCTGACTGGGACCAAGGTCGCAGACCATGACTTCCTAGAAGTGACCCTGGTCGACACCGTCTGTGTGGGGTACACCACCACTGCCGCCTCACATCCTGATTACAGAGATAAACTGAGGCAAATAAACATTTCCTCCTCAGGCTCAG
Organism: Panulirus ornatus; assembly: GCF_036320965.1. Taxonomy (NCBI): domain Eukaryota; kingdom Metazoa; phylum Arthropoda; class Malacostraca; order Decapoda; family Palinuridae; genus Panulirus; species Panulirus ornatus. The sequence continues at coordinate 48,800,919 of NC_092227.1, forward strand.
TCTGGGTGTGTCTCACGTAGGAGAGTCGTGATGTCGTGTGTACGGCGTCCGTCCACATGTAAGTGGTGGGGAAACGACCATCCATCTATCTCCGTCTACTACCTCTGTCCAGAGAGAAAAGAAACGAGACAGTCATCCCCAATAATCACCTTGAATCATACAATACGCAGGATGATTGTAACCGTCCCGTAAGATACTAGTGGAAGTAAACGAACGAAATGATAGTGATTAGCGATGGTTAAATGCCTATGTATATCATTCAGGATTGTAGTCATATAATTTGACGAAGCATTAAGAGATAAGAAAACCATCTGAATATTTATATGATATGATACAGCTAAACAAATGTAATTACCAGTAATAACTAGTGGCATCTAGTGACGTGTTCCATTATATATGTATTATATAATTATCTTTAATGTAATTCATAAATTACATACTTAAATATGAAACCCTAGAACCTCTTGTATAGTATCCTACAGCTTCCATGTTGCGCTCCCATAAAGGAGAGGGAAATGATGGCCTCCTCTGGCATGACAAGTTCCTTGATGGAACCAACTCCTCAACCATTTACGATGACAAGAGCCTCGCCCGAGTGACACCACCTCCCGCCCCCCTCTGTCTCTCTCTCTCTCTCTCTCTCTCTCTATATATATATATATATATATATATATATATATATATATATATATATATTTTTTTTTTTTTTTTTTTTTGCTTCTTCGCCGTCTCCCGCGTTTGCGAGGTAGCGCAAGGAAACAGACGAAAGAAATGGCCCAACCCACCCCCATACACATGCCTTGATTCAATCCACTGACAGCACGTCAACCCCGGTATACCACACCGCTCCAATTCACTCTATTCCCCGCCCTCCTTTCACCCTCCTGCATGTTCAGGCCCCGATCACACAAAATCTTTTTCAATCCATCTTTCCACCTCCAATTTGGTCTCCCTCTTCTCCTCGTTCCCTCCACCTCCTACACATATATCCTCTTGGTCAATCTTTCCTCACTCATTCTCTCTCTCTCTCTCTCTCTCTCTCTCTCTCTATATATATATATATATATATATATATATATATATATATATATATATATATATAGTCGTGTTGTCACTCGACGATTGCCTTTTGTCCACCGACCGTACTGCTTTCACCTCACCATCACCACCCTGCTTAAGCTGTTCATGGTTCTTGGCGCCTCTGGTTATCATTCTTAGCCTGAGCTATGCCCTCACTGACCATGAAGCCCTGACGTTCCTTCTCCCCTTTGCGCCCGAGGCTTAGGGATCTGGATGTAGTTCAGTGGATCTACAAGGCCGGAAGTCAAAGATGTCTCCTGGGGTATTTATGAATTCCGTCTCTTAGCCAACTGGAGAAGCTGCAGGCTTAGCCCTTGGTTTGTTTTTCTACCCTAAATTGCTCAACAAAGGAAGATTTCAAGTTTATATTTTTTTTATGTGGGTCAGAATTCAATTTTCCCCACGAGACCTTTGGATTCTTCAGCCACTTACGATATTCGTAAATTCATGGAGAAAGTAGGCAAAAAAAAAAAAAAGTGTTAAGGGACCATTAAATCTCATGTCTGTATCTGCAATCATTGTGGTGTACATAACGTTTACGATAACCAAATCATTTTTGTCGAGAAATATAATCACTCGGTCTGCAGAGGAAAATCTTATTCATCCACCTGTACTAGGACAGGACGCATGGGTGATGAGGACGGTGAGCCAAGCAAACACACCAGATCGTTCCTCACGTGTTGCCGGATTCTGGAGGGGACACGACACTTGGAACACCTGTTATCGCAATCATGAGTCCATTATCAGGAAGAGAGAGAGAGAGAGAGAGAGAGAGAGAGAGAGAGAGAGAGAGAGAGAGAGAGATACCGTTGGTGATCACTAGCTTGCTCCCTTGCGTCTACCTCGCCTGGGAACCACGTGTAACTATATGTAAGTGTGACAGTGTCTCTCGGGATGATACATTTGGACTGAAGATGAGTCGTACGTGGAGACGTACGGAAAAGTGCTTAGATCCGACTACCTGGATGCAATCCCTGAACGTTACCCTAATTTGTTGTTGATATTTTGCTAGATCAAACTAAATCATGAAGGCATAAAAGAATCCATCCGGGAAATCAGTAACCACCTCATGATTATATATATATTGTTGACTGGTTGGTAAGGTTATTTAATGTATGTATGACTCATGGTGAGGTGCCTGAGGATTGGCGGAATGCGTGCATAGTGCCATTGTACAAAGGCAAAGGGGATAAGAGTGAGTGCTCAAATTACAGAGGTATAAGTTTGTTGAGTATTCCTGGTAAATTATATGGGAGGGTATTGATTGAGAGGGTGAAGGCATGTACAGAGCATCAGATTGGGGAAGAGCAGTGTGGTTTCAGAAGTGGTAGAGGATGTGTGGATCAGGTGTTTGCTTTGAAGAATGTATGTGAGAAATACTTAGAAAAGCAAATGGATTTGTATGTAGCATTTATGGATCTGGAGAAGGCATATGATAGAGTTGATAGAGATGCTCTGTGGAAGGTATTAAGAATATATGGTGTGGGAGGCAAGTTGTTAGAAGCAGTGAAAAGTTTTTATCGAGGATGTAAGGCGTGTGTACGTGTAGGAAGAGAGGAAAGTGATTGGTTCTCAGTGAATGTAGGTTTGCGGCAGGGGTGTGTGATGTCTCCATGGTTGTTTAATTTGTTTATGGATGGGGTTGTTAGGGAGGTAAATGCAAGAGTCTTGGAAAGAGGGGCAAGTATGAAGTCTGTTGGGGATGAGAGAGCTTGGGAAGTGAGTCAGTTGTTGTTCGCTGATGATACAGCGCTGGTGGCGGATTCATGTGAGAAACTGCAGAAGCTGGTGACTGAGTTTGGTAAAGTGTGTGGAAGAAGAAAGTTAAGAGTAAATGTGAATAAGAGCAAGGTTATTAGGTACAGTAGGGTTGAGGGTCAAGTCAATTGGGAGGTGAGTTTGAATGGAGAAAAACTGGAGGAAGTGAAGTGTTTTAGATATCTGGGAGTGGATCTGTCAGCGGATGGAACCATGGAAGCGGAAGTGGATCATAGGGTGGGGGAGGGGGCGAAAATTTTGGGAGCCTTGAAAAATGTGTGGAAGTCGAGAACATTATCGCGGAAAGCAAAAATGGGTATGTTTGAAGGAATAGTAGTTTCAACAATGTTGTATGGTTGCGAGGCGTGGGCTATGGATAGAGTTGTGCGCAGGAGGATGGATGTGCTGGAAATGAGATGTTTGAGGACAATGTGTGGTGTGAGGTGGTTTGATCGAGTAAGTAACGTAAGGGTAAGAGAGATGTGTGGAAATAAAAAGAGCGTGGTTGAGAGAGCAGAAGAGGGTGTTTTGAAATGGTTTGGGCACATGGAGAGAATGAGTGAGGAAAGATTGACCAAGAGGATATATGTGTCGGAGGTGAAGGGAACGAGGAGAAGATGGAGACCAAATTGGAGGTGGAAAGATGGAGTGAAAAGGATTTTGTGTGATCGGGGCCTGAACATGCAGGAGGGTGAAAGGAGGGCAAGGAATAGAGTGAATTGGAGCGATGTGGTATACAGGGGTTGACGTGCTGTCAGTGGATTGAATCAAGGCATGTGAAGCGTCCGGGGTAAACCATGGAAAGCTGTGTAGGTATGTATATTTGCGTGTGTGGACGTGTGCATGTACATGTGTATGGGGGGGGTTGGGCCATTTCTTTCGTCTGTTTCCTTGCGCTACCTCGCAAACGCGGGAGACAGCGACAAAGTATAAAAAAAGAAAAAAAAAAAAAAAATATATATATATATATATATATATATATATATATATATATATATATATATAGCGTCCTAGTTCACTACATTGACAGCACGTCGACCCATGCATACCACATCGTACCAGTTCACTTTATCCCGTGCACCCCTTTCACCCTCCTGCACGTTTAGGCCCCGATCGCTCGAAATATTTTTCATTCCATCCTTCCCCCTGTAACTTGGTCTCTTAATATCATGATGTAATATATGTGTATACATAACCTTCACATTCAATGTCCTTATCGTATTCACCACCATCATACTTACGAACAGTCGTAATCTTTCCCCTCGGTCATACATCCTTTGACTCATCACAGCGGTAACGAGAGAGAACAGTACTCTGTTGTTCTCCATTGTCTCAGACTCTATTCACGTCTTTTATTCCGAGATGAATTACACGAGTAGGAAGTAGTGTGTGGCGCGTAGCGTGTGGCGTATAGTGTATAGCGTGTATTGTGTAGTATGTAGTGTCGACCATGTGTTATGCAATATGTAGTGTGCATTGTGTGGTGTGGAAAATGTGTAGTGTGCAGTGTGTATTGTGCAGTGTGTAGTATGTATTGTGTGGTTTGCAGGATGTGGTGTGTTGTGTGTGGTTGTGTAGCGTGCGACGTGTATGGTGTGGTGGGTAGGATGTAGTGTGTAGTTCATGATTTGTAGCGTGTGGCATGTACCACCACAGCGGCGCCTGTGGTGTGCGGTGAGGGAGGAGTCTCCGGCACTGGCCATAACTCAGCGGAATATCAAGGACGACGAGACGGTACGACCCGTGGGTATGAGGGCTTAACCAGCACACTCCATGGGTCGTACCACTGTGCTTAAGGGTAGTAACACTGTGCTCAAGGGTCGTGCCGTTGTGTTCAAGGGTCGTATAGTCGCTTTCCAAAGGTCACAACATTGGTCTCGGGCGTTTTTAAGCTGCCTAGTGGGCACCTGTAGACGGAAAACGGGACACGTGTGGCGAGACGGAGGGGGAATCTAGTGGAGAGATGGAACGAGGTGGACAGAGGATGCTCATCCACCGTGTGATCCTTTTGTTCTTCCCTCACACGTATATCCTCAGGGACGAACGACCGAAATGTCAAACTGTACCTGGCGAGGATGAAGACCAGACGTTTGTCACTCGAGGTTAGGGCAAGAGTATCCTCAATCTTGTTGCTAAAGAGAGGGATTTGGGATTGGCCCTATTAGACTATAGGGATGGAGTGCGACAGCCTCACCCTATGTAGAAGGTTATACTTGTCACTCCATCCCACTGTCACATTACATGGAGGGAGGGACCACATTCTTCCCACAATCTAACAAGGAAGAGAAGGAAACTCGCCCCAGTTCCTTCCTCTCTAGGTTTAAAGAATGATGTAGCGTCCCCATTGCTGGCTGCAGAGATGAAAGTGATCCCTCTCTCGCTGCATGGGTTGAGCAGATCCACTCTCTGGCTAGAGGGAGGAGAGTACTCTCTCTCTCTCTCTCTCTCTCTCTCACACTCTCTCCCACACACACACACACACACACCCTCTCTCTCAACGAATGGAATACCACCACCTTTTTCGCCGCAAGAGTAAAGAGAGAGATTTCCCTTCCTTCCCGCAAGGATGGAGAGAATTCCCTTTCATCCTGCAAAGACAAGAGTTAGTTTCCTCTCTTAGTAAAGGAATGGCAAAGGTCCTCGCTCTAACTAGGAGGATGAATGGGGTTCCGGCGCCCAATATAAAGCAAGGAGTCCAGATGCTTACTACATGGAGGCCTTTTTTTTTTTTTTTTTTGACTACATGCGTGAGGGGAATATCAGTTTTCCCCAGCGCGGAAAAGTCGCCCCAAAGTCTCGCTACGAGGCTGGCGGGCGTCATCCCCTGGTCCAGGGAAGACTCCGCTACTTCCCAGATAGTTGGGATTCTCTGGGCCTTTTATCTTCCATTCAAAGGTGTGCTTGTTATCTTTGAGGCAAGAGCCACCCTCTCCCTCTCTCCCCATCTCGATCTCTCTCTCGTCTTTCGATTATTTTGTTTCTTGAGCCACTTTTCTTCCGTTACCCTATAAGTCACTTGGGAACCTTCCTTTTCTCCTTGTTATATGATAATCTGATATCTTGCGAGGGTCATCTGTTATACCATGAATGTCACCCGATATCTTGTGACTGTCGTCTGATGTCTTGTGAGTGACCATTCGTGAGGCTGTCATAATGTTTGTGATGTGCTGGATTCACTTCTTTTCAATGAAGGCTTTCTGACTGAAACATCGCAGAGAGAGAGAGAGAGAGAGAGAGAGAGAGAGAGAGAGAGAGAGAGAGAGAGAGAGAGAGAGAGAAGAGAGAAGGGGAGACGGACAGACAAAGACAGACGGACGGACAGACTGACTCAATGACTGACTGGCAGACAGGCTCCCCGTGTAAAATCCTAATTCGAACCTGATTCCAAGCCGCTGTTCCACGCATTCCGAGGTGATGCGCAACACTTTGGCCATCCTGGCACACCGAGGTGGATGCAGGAGGGTGACCGAGATGCTTCGGACGGTACCACCACCACCACCGTCCTCAGCCAGATCGATCCTTCCAGCCTGGTCGCGACTCCCGTCGACCTGTACGTCCTTACGAGACTTCTCTCGCCTGACGTACGCCTTCCTGGTTGCGAATCCGAAATGGGCGTCTCGAGATCAAACGAAATATTTCTTTTTTTTTTTCTTTTTAGCTTCGAAAAGTGGAATGAAATAATTGCATGTAGAAAAAAATATCAAAAAAAACTAGAACCGACAGATAAAATTAAACAGTGACACTCCTGACGCAACCTCATACCAGGTATAGAATAAGGTGCAGCATGACACCACGCTGCTGTGTGACCACCAACAGCAGCATGACACCACGCTGCTGTGTGACCACCAACAGCAGCATGACACCACGCTGCTGTGTGACCACCAACAGCAGCATGACACCACGCTGCTGTGTGACCACCAACAGCAGCATGACACCGCTCTGTGTGACCCAACGCCATGACACACGCTGCTGTGTGACCACCAGCAGCAGCATGACACCACGCTGCTGTGTGACCACCAACAGCAGCATGACACCACGCTGCTGTGTGACCACCAACAGCAGCATGACACCACGCTGCTGTGTGACCACCAACAGCAGCATGACACCACGCTGCTGTGTGACCACCAACAGCAGCATGACACCACGCTGCTGTGTACCACCAACAGCAGCATGACACCCAACCTGCTGTGTGACCACAGCAGCAGCATGACACCACGCTGCTGTGTGACCTACCAACAGCAGCATGCACACCATGCTGTGTACCACAGCAGCATGAACAACCAGCTGGATGATCCACCAGAAGCCAGTGCTGTGTGACCACCAACAGCAGCATGATACCACGCTGCTGTGTGACCACCAACAGCAGCATGACACCACGCTGCTGACGCCACCGTCAACAACACCACGTCATGCAGCTGTGGCCACTAGCACCAACAGTGGGTTTATTCACGAGCATCGCTAAACAGACAGACGGACGGACGGACGGACACTGACCAACAGCTGTATCATGCATACCCATCATTTTCCACAGACAAGCACTGATCGTGGGCACTCGTGGCCCACATCCATGTCGGGTGTGAATGAAGTCCCACTCGAAGTAAGCCATGTGCTTTCGATCACGAACTAATCTACGAGGGACTTGTGTTTTCTGCGTCTTGCTGTGTCACTGCCTCTTGTGGTGCTGTGCTGGGTTAGTTGGTTTAGTTCCCCAACCTTTATAAGTTCCGCGTTTTCTACTGTTTATATTTCTTGAATCCTATATCACTATAGCCTCGATTTCCACGCTGTCTTATCTTACATGTGTGTTTATCCTTTGGTGCATGTGTGTGAAGAGTATATATATGTGCCAAATTATAAGCGTCTATCCATATAATGAATAAATGAATAAATAATGGTTTATTGGATTTAGGCATCCAATGGGCTGATAAACAGTTGAGGTATAACAGTTATTACAAAATACAGTTCATGATAGTTACTAGTTCCTGCGAGTAAATGTGATTACTTCATTACCTCTTCGTGGCGAAGCACAGAATGAGATAGGTTTCTGTACTTGTCTTGACCCCATCTTATAAGTTCCATTTCCCAACATGAAATTTCTCGAATCTTTAATGTTCTCTCTGCACTCTCTGCATCATCGAGTGTGGCACATTTATTCATCACAACTACAGAGAGGATATCTTTTTCACATCTTTGTTAACTGTTTCTTCTTAAGCTTCTTGTTCTGTCCCTGAGTGTGCGTGTGTGTGTCAGAAAACTTCCCCTCAGAATAGCCATCGCTATGTTGATATTTACGCTCGGTCACCAACTGGATGCTCTCACTTTATGTTGTACTCTACTCACTCTATTACTATCCATTTGTTCCTAAACCTCTCTCTCTCTCTCTCTCTCTCTCTCTCTCTCTCTCTCTCTCTCTCTCTCTCTCTCTCTAACACCCCTTCCCCTATAGATGTAAAAGGTCATCCTCCGAGTCACTTTGCCAGTCAGGTCACGTAATGTTATCCCCGAGTCATGTGTTTAGTGGTTCCAGCTCCTAGCAACACCTGCTCGATTTGGTGACCGATCTTCATGAAGGACTTTTTCCACTTGCTATGTACGTTAAGTGTCTGACTCTAGTGTACCCGAGGGAAGGAGGAAATTCCCTGGGAGCCCGTACTGTCCAAGTAAATACCACGGTTCTCAAATCTGAATGCAACTTTCGGGAAACCATTGAAGAAAAGCTGTTCACGCATGTAAACCTGCAACAGTCTTCTGTCAAAAGACCAAAAAAGGATCACATATGTTAAGGAACTCGGGACGAAAAATATTAGGAATTAGGAGAGATTAAAAGCAAGATCATCCTATCCAGACATTTCATAAATTCCATTGGATGATCCGACCTGTTGAAAGACCAGGGTGAAAAACATATTTTTCTTTTCTCCTTTTCTAGAGGATTTATCAATTAGGCATCAGGATAGTGAAATCTACCACGAGGAGAGGAACAGAAGAACAAAAGCTTGTAACACCAGAACAAAAATGGAAGTCATCCTCGAAAATGATAAAGATGTCAAGAAATGTGGCTCGTTAAAGAACCGCCACGTGTTGTACGTGTAAACACACACACTACTGTCAAAAGTAAGTAGGTCTGAGGAATCCATCCATGTACGTGTACTGATACAAAATTTAGAACAACAGACTGGCAATATCTCTCAGGAAATACACCACTACGTACACCTCCAATAGACTCTTAGGTAGCAAAATACAGTAATGTACAGCAGCGATGCTCTGGAGAGGGAAACACAGACTTAACTGATTTCTGGAAAAAAAATAGACAAGTTCCAGGGATATAATCTTGTTTGCTCGGTATGGATCGCAGCTCAGTGGGGTCGGTCAGTCTGCTTCGGTGGAGAACGAGAATATAAAACAATAGTAAAATGTGGTTGTCATGTAGAAATTATACAAGACGAAGAGTCAAGATATAGATCCTTACATCAACCTAATTATAACTGCACTGTGTCGTCACATCCGTCAGGTCATGAATGTTATGATCAAGAATGGCAGCAAGTATGGACAGTCTTGCCACGCCAAAAAGCAAATGCACCAATGACAATATCTAACACGACGACAAGTATACAGTATTAGACAAGAAAACTGATAAGATCTCAAAATATATGATACAGAAATACTACTTCTCAACTATCAAAAGCATTAAGATCTGATGAGCTACTTATATAAGCTAATGTGAAAAACCAAGACACGAACATGATTTCTCAAGTGATGATCGAGATGAACAAGCCCCCTTAACAAGGGCCATATGGGAGTGTTATGTGGCATTAGAATAACCGTGACCAAATGAAGGCGATTTGTGCGTTCAGACAAATTCGACTGATAGTTGACCTGACGACCTGGATACCAGACCCTGGCAGTCGATACGGTAAACACCCAATTGACCATTAAATTACTTCCTGGCAAAATTATAAGTTCAGGGGTAAACGTCTGGGACAAGGGAAGAAAACGGAACAAAGGACTAAGCATCTTGATATATATACACCAGGAACCATTTAAATCTAGTTATGACTGGTAATGGGGAAAACATATAATACATTAAGGTTGTCAACGATAAGAATAAGAAATTCTAGATCAGTATCACAGGAACGTAGAAGAATATGAGGAATCTGACACTACACAGTTGACGTACATTTCTAGTAAAGCAACGAGGGTTGTATCTGCATTTTACAAGAACCTGACAACAGTGGAACAGGTCTTCAGCACACAAAAGAGGACATTTGAAGTCTGTCTGATCCATATACATTTTTCACAGGCAAAGAGGAATTAAAGTTGGTATTAAGGGATGTCAAGAGGGACAAGATCATAAATTGTCAGGGAAAAATTTATAACCAATTAGTTCAACAGGATCAGTTGGCCTTCCACCTTGCTTCTGGAAGAACACCACCTCCGTCAACACAAGGAAAAGAAATGATAATGATAGTAATGCTTTCTGCGGTAACAAGTGCTATACTCTTCAATAAAATGTCTTTCCACTCGGTTGCACAAACAGCCTCTAACGTCATCTATCTAGACTTGTAAAAGATCATCCAATAAAATATCGAATTGAAAAAGTCTTTTATGAAGTAAAAGCTGCTATCAAGCAGCAGGAATGAATGAAGACTTGACTATTTCACACACAAAAGGCAATAGTACGAAACAAATATTCAAACCCCAAGTGCAACTCAAGTCCTTTAACCAGGTCTTCCCTTATTGTCTATGACAGAAAATTGGGTCTCGCTGCCAAAGACACTAACGTTGTTGACAGTACAAAAATAGAACGTTGGGATCTAGTTCTATAAATATCAAATTATTCAGACGGGCAGAGTTGATTGTCAGCCTGGCCCGAGATGAGGAAAATTATGTGCAACTTGGCAGATGGAAACTGATGCATCTTGGAAACAAAGGATGTCAGAATGCTTCGATAAATTCATGCAGTACTTTGCGCGAGGGAAAAAAAATCTTGGCTTTACTATCAGCAATATTCCGTAACTTACTTAACATACTTGTAAATGCTGCTGAACAATAGAAAAGTATATCACCATTTTGCAAAGCACTGGAGATCCGATCAATCGTTCACAACCCTCTAGTATAACTACGTTCTTCAAAATATATTCATGGCTTGAAATGATCAGAAGAACCATGGAAGTATTCATAGAATCCATATTAGAGCAAGACACATGCACGAAGGTAAACAAAAAAAAAAAATGAATAAAAGGCAATCTATAGAAAGTAAAAACCTCGTCTGATAATTATGCATCAAATGTTTTTAGTTTTCAAGTTTCAATATGGAAAGGAATCAAGAGGGTTACCCTGAGTTCCCAGACTCTGCCAATCACCACCACTCGCCCTCCCACACGTCCTTACCATCAGACATGATAAATAAATGTCCCATTTTCTCCTCCATCCTCTCACAGCATCCTCCTTACTCTCACTTATCTCTTGTGCTCTCACAACCTTCTCATTCCCAATTGTATTCCTCATGCTCTTATTGTTATCAATTTACGACCCGATACTTTTTCTTCTCCAGCTATGACGTCTGCTGCTTATAATTTTATGGTGTCGCCAAGCTTCGATAGTGTCTTCTTGGTTGAAGTGTCCCACGTGGTCTTATGGTGTCTCTCGTGCTTTAAAGATGTCCAACATCCTTTTATGGTGTCCCTGTCCTTTTATGGTGGCAAGCCGTGCTTTCACGGAGTCCCCCGTGCCTTCGCGTAGTCCCCCGTGCTTTTACGTCTGTCCCCAAACTTACTGTGTGTTGCCCATGGTTCCTCAGTATTCCCCATGACTTCAGTGCTTTCACAGTGTGTCGCACTCTTACATTATCCCCATGCTTTCAATGGTTCCCTTGTGTTCCTGTACTTTTAAAGTGTCTTTGTATTCTCTCACTTCCCCATGCACTTTCACAGTCCCCTGTGCCTTCACAATGTCCCATGCACTTTCACAGTGTCCCCAAACTCTCCCCATGCTTTCTTTTTCTTGCTTTCACTGTCATGCTTATCCTCACACCTTCCCTCATTCTTGATCTTACAGTATGGCTTATGATCTTGCAATATCCCTCATGCCCTTACAATACTCTCCTACAATATCCCTCATGCTCTTACAATACTCTCCTACAATGTCCCTCATGCTCTTACAATACTCTCCTACAATGTCCCTCATGCTCTTACAATACTCTCCTACAATGTCGCTCATGCTCTTACAATACTCTCCTACAATGTCCCTCATGCTCTTACAATACTCTCCTACAATGTCCCTCATGCTCTTACAATACTCTTACAATATCCCTTATGCTCTTATTATCCTTCCTGCTCTTACATTATCCTTCATACTCTTACAATATTTCCCATGTTCTTTCTAGTACCCATCATGCTCCTCCAGCATCCTCCGTGCTGCTATAACACCCATCATGGTCCTTCAGTGTCCCCCATGATCTTACAGTACCCTCCATGCTCATACATCATTCCCCATACAACATCTTGCATGTACTATCCTCTTCCTCATACCATCTTAAAAGCCTCCAACTCCCACGATGACCTACATTCTCTCACGCTCCCCAACGATCCGCAAATATCTTAAGACTCTCCATCATGCTCCTCCATACTCTCCCTCCCTCACTCTCTCTCTCACTGCTTACCCTCCCTCCCTACTCCCAGGATGTTTGACCACAAGGAGGGAGGGAGGGGAAGGCGGCTGTGGCCGAGTCTGCTACTTGAGGACGGAGGCGACGTACGTGTGTGTGTGTGTGTGTGTGTGTGTGTGTGTGTGTGTGTTGGGTATTTTTAGCACGTGGTCGACGTGCACTCTCTAGAGTTGTGTCGGCCGGGGTAGATTATCGCCAGACCACGTGGGAACGACGATGTGATGTCTTGGGGTTGTGTGTGTGACCCACGTGGGGAGACACTGCGGACTGGGGGGGGGCTCGGATGTATACAGGGCCACGCGATGATGGGTGGGTGGTGAAGACATACTGGAAGTGGTGTGTGTGTGTGTGTGTGATTACTATGTGTGTGTTACGGAGAGAAAATTTTACACTTGTGTTGCCAAGTCTTTTATGTGTATGTGCCATGTTTTTTCTCCTATGCACACACACACACACACACAATCAGCTTAAGGCAGGTACCCATCTATCGACCAGCCCCGACGGGAGGATGAACACCTGGGCTGGGTGAAGGCCGATTGCCAGGCCGAGGATTCAAACCCATATGGGTCCCAGCCCGGACTGGCTCGTGCTGACTCGTGGTCTGTTACGCTAACCACTGCACCATGGAGGCTCGTGTGGTTACGTAGTTGTACCGGAAGAGGATGGAGTTCTACACTTGTGGGGCCCCATCTCTCTAAACCTTCACTATTGTCATACAACTCCTTAAACTCCTGCATGGTGTCCGCATTTACTGTCTCCTCTCTCAGGGCTCTGATCAAGCGACTCCTCATTCTTTTATCTTCCATAGTCAGTAAATTAAAGGCCTTTAGCTTTTCCCAGAACTCGACCCTCTAAAATTTTGGTACCATTTTTGATTCCCTCCTCTGGACCTCCTTTACTAGCTCTTTGTGCTAATCTACGTGAGGTGACCAATTATTTTTGTTTTACTTTTTTATGGAGTCTCCAGTCATGGACAAAAATCCACATTAAGAATGGGCCTTAACCGAAATGCAAAAACCTTGATGAATGGGACAAAGAAAAGACAAGGAAAGGGGTTTACGAACTTTGGATGAAGTGACAAACCTTTCTTTTAAAATTTGCCACGACATACGTATTGGGAAAGACATATGATAGTTTTAATGCTACAAGGTGTACGAAAAAAAAACAGTTATCAAAGCGGCCCATCCTTAAGTTACCAAAGGCCACACAGTAATCACATGACGCAGCAGCTAGCCGAGTATTGCGTGGCCTAGCTAGAAGTAGGGGTACACAAGTAGCCAGCTCTCAGGAACAAAACCCAAGGTAATACCTATAGAAGAGGGAAAGTGAACCAACATTGCGACGTAAGGCAAGGGGGTCAAGTTTGGGGGTAGTTTATAAGTCAGGCTGCTTTCAACTGAAACTATCAAGTAAGGATGCAGAGCTAGAACCACCCCAGATGTGCGAGTAATATTTCTTACAATGAAGGATCAGTCCCTTGTAAAAACGGAGCTATTGTTCGGAATAAATGAAATTTCGACATCTAAACAGGACTCCCAGTTTCTTAAAGAGGCAGACTTAGGTCTTTTCGCCATGTGGGTTTCCAAGATAGTGTGGATGTTACAGCATCATCGAAGAAGTTTATTGTGTCAAAGAGGTAGAATTACAGAACCGTCAAAGGAGAAAGGAAAGTTGATGAATTTTCGATAGAGATGGGTAGAAACCGAGATATCGTGTCCAAGTCTGAGTTTACTGAGGAAGTTGTATCGAGAGGTGCAGGTCGAGTGAGAAGATTAGAAATGATGGATGCTGAGGAATGCAGTGTTGCGTCGTCGCATTTGAGTACATTTGGTTGCTTGTAGAAGAAAGGATATCGTTGATGAAAAAAAAAGTAAAAGTGTAGGTGACAGGACAGAGCCTTGAGGGACACAGCTGTTGATGGAGAAGGAGCGGAAGGCTGATCCATCAACAACCACGGCGATAAATCGGCCAGAGAGGAAACTAGATACGAAGGAGCAAAGCGAGAGAGGGGGGAAAAAAAAAAAAAAGCTTAGAGACGAGACCCTGAAGACATTGTCAAAAGCTTTGGATATATTAAAGCCAACCACATGGGATTCCCCACATGCCCTGAGGAATGATGACCAGATAGGAAAGAATATCACCAATGGATCTCGCTTCACGGAAACCATACCGGTGATTTGAGAGGTGGCTGTGAAATTCAAGATGTCTGAGTATTTAGGAGATGAGGAGGGATTCGAAGACTTTGGAAATTGTAGATGCAAAGCAACAGGACGACAGGTAAAGGGGTTAGAACAATCATCCTTCTTAGGGATGGGATGTATCAACGCATACTTCCACGAAAATGGAAAAATCCGGATTTTTAAACGGTAATGGAACAGACGAGCAAGCACAGGTGCAGGTTCTGAGGTACACTCCTTCAGTACACGAGGATGGATGCAATCAGAGCCATAAACCCTGCTCGTGTCCAGAGAGAGAAGCGCTTTTCGGAGAGATCGAAAATAGACTACGGGAAGGAACCTAGGATTAGTAAAAGGAACATCAGGGGGGTGAAGTATTATTAGGGTCTTCCATAGTATAGTTAGAGGAGAATCGGGAACCAAAGAGAGTTGATTTGTCTATGGGAGAGAGAGCTATAGTACCGTTAGAAAGGAAAGTGAAGGAAAGACAGAGCGACAAAAATATGTTAGCGATACCTTCGGCTAAAGACCAGAAAGAACTATCAGTGGATGACAAGGAGAGGTTATCGCACTTTCTTCGAATCAAGGAAAATCTTTGCCTCAAGGATAGTGTTCTTGCAACGATTACTGGTTAAGCATCTTATGGTTTAATGCATGATGTGAACAGCTTGCTGGATATTTCCTAATCCCTAAATTCAAATGCATTTCTGAAATTTGGTCTAGTCAACTGTTCTCCTAAGGTGGGTTTCTGGCGATAGCTTAGTGATAATGTTGATTCCCAAGTTTCCTCTCCCATGCAAGTTCCTGCAGCTTATTTCCCAATAGATATTCATACTGATGCTTTCTTTCCCAATGATCCATTTCTGTATACGTGTGCGGGACAAAGGTGTGAATTAGGCGTTTAGATGACAGAGATAACTGTAGGTGTAATTTACGTCCATCGTAGAAAGGTATCGCAATGCGAGTGGCAAAGAAATATAGAAAACGAGATGGATGTGGTGGGAATAAACAGTAAATGACACACGATTTCTTCGTTAACATGTAAAGAAACAAGAGTAGTGAAACGTTTGATTCAGATGTAGAGATAGAGAGATACCAGAGCTGACAGTTCTGTAGCAGAGTTACGGGAGGTGGTGGTCGTGTTCTGCGTGGCGGAGAGATATACTGAAGGTGGCACATGTAACGCGGCCTTGTAGTTCAGAGATATTGGAGATAGCAGGTGAGCCAGGTCAGGTGCAGAGGGGGCGCGGGTGTACTGAGGGGAGGAATATCAAATATAGCGGGTGTCACAGGGTGCTCGTGGGGTGTGCATGGGGGAGAGAGGTACCCACACCGATAAGGGAGAAGATAACTACGTGGTATTCATCGTACCTGCGTCAGGATCCAGCGTGCCTTTTATGGAACGCTAAACTCGAGCGCGACACCTTCAGGAGAGCTTTCTAAGAAACGAACTCACGTCACTCCTGATGAACAGTACTAGCGAGTGTTGGGTGGAACAAGAGGGAAAGTAGTAGCGAGTGTTGGGTGGAACAAGAGGGAAAGTAGTAGCCATTAAAAAAAAATGTCAAGTAGAGCTGTTTATGGCCACTCACCGCTGAGGACATGTGGAGGTGAATGCCATCAAAATTAACTTGAGCGGCCTTATCTGTAACGGTGAATGTATCTGGAAGAACGGGTATCTTAAAGTAGAAAAGTCCCAAAAATTTCAATATTACATGGAAAAAAATGGACAGTCCCCATCGAAGCGAAAACAATGCCATCCCTTACAACAATAAAGAAATGTATGAACTCTTGGAGCGTGTGCGTAAACAAGTATCCAACGAGACTATCAAATCCCCTCCAAATTAACGACCCTAGAGAATATGACCCTTGACAGTGTACACCACACACCCGGTGGCGTACACTGTCAAAGTGTACCACTACACGATCGCTACTAAAGGACCCAGGCGAACCCCGGACCTTCATAACCACAGAGGAATACCACCTATGTATGATATCCAGTACAGAAGTTAACCATCTCACGTCACTCGGGAAGATATTTCTTCAAACTCCTACAATCACACACACACACACGCAAACACCATCTCCAATGATTAAAATAAAGTCTTATATAGAACACTAATATCAGTATTACAGGCCAAGTTGACATTCTAAAAATGAAATGAGAAGAATATGAAAAGAACCAAAATTATGGGATCGTTTAACCTGGAATAACACGGTCTCGGATCAACAAGGAGACCTGGCCTCCCTACACCGAGATCGGCTCGACCCAGCCTCCCACACCGAGAGCAGCTCGGCCCAGCCTCCCACAGAGATCGGTTCGACCCCGCCTCCCACAAAGAGAGCAGCTCGACCCAGCCTCCCACAAAGAGAGCAGCTCGACCCAGCCTCCCACAGAGACAGCAGCTCGACCCAGCCTCCCACAGAGATCGGTTCGACTCCGCCTCCCACATCGAGATCGGCTCGACCCAGCCTCCCACAAAGAAGCCGGCTCGACGCTGCCTACCGCAGCTTCTTGACCACTTCGGTAAGAATTTAGAGACAGCGGCCGACGAAGGGAATGCCGTCGTGATAAACAAGAGACTTTAAGAAGTCTTTCGATAAAGTTGGTCGTGAAGTAAGAGGAGCACACGGGAGTGAAGGAAGAGGGACCGCTAGGGAAACTTAACAGTGAAGGTTCATTCACGTGAAGAACTCTGTATAAATGGATAAACGTTAATCAAGTAGAACTGAAGTGGTTCGTCTAAAATATAAAATATATTTTTTTCTAATTTTCCAAAAGAAGGAACAGAGAAGGGGGCCAGGTGAGGATATTCCCTCTAAGGCCCAGTCCTCTGTTCTTAACGCTACCTCGCTAATGCGGGAAATGGCAAATAGTATGGAAAAAAAAAAAAAAAAAAAATATATATATATATATATATATATATATATATATATATATATATATAAATATATATATATATATATAATGAAAGCTCCCTATAACCAGGAATTTTTTCCCCTCTTTTTATCTCTGAAATCTATGGGATGGAAGCTCGTAGCTTCCGGTCATTCTTCGCTGACGAGGCCCAAAACTATGAATATTCTCTCCTCTCAAGAACTGAGAAGGAAAAAAAGAATGGCCAATATTTGCGAACGAATGCAGTCAGGTTTTCTTCCATATATACCTTATATATTCTTGTGCCCTCCCTTATCAAAAGCATTTAGAGGAGGTAGAAGTTACCGAGTTAGGGTCGTCGAAATTTAGCAGCAATGAAATGCATCACATTCGGGGTAATTTCTGACCTCTAAAGAAGATTAGATATTGTAAAGCCACAGATTCATCAGCATTATGTGGGGGAGCGAGAGGGACGTTTAGTGCCACGTTTCATGAATACTGACTGATAAACGTACACAATAACAGAAAAAAAAGGCAAGTTACAAATTTCATTTGTGTGAGTCATTTGAACATACACCTTTGTGGCAAATTCTATAACCACTAGCTGAAACACGATCAAATAATGACCCGTTCTCTGAACCCCGCTACAGAATAATAGGAATGTCTCAAAGTCACGTTTTTGTCCTGTACTTTATGCCTGGACAGAGAAAAAGATATCTATAATCCTACTTTGTATTGTCATTAAGACAGTAGACCAAAGTATATGTTTGCGGGCTCTTTGACCCATGTTATCATAAAATCCTTTCGAAATATAAAAAATCACGAATAAACAAAAGGCGTCCGAGTGTAGTGCACAAGTCGTCTTGGGTCTAGAGACGAGAAAATGACGCTGTGCTGCTGAAAGGTGGATACAATAAAACAAACCAAGGAACAGAGCAGCGAAAACCATTTGTCTCGCATGCTATCGATGGAGACATGAGCACTCTGACATCACTTAGGATAAGATGACAGTATGCAAATAATACCGGCGATGTCAACAGTGATGGATCTTCACAAGACATGGCTGTTTGACCTCTGACTTCACAAGACATGGCGGTTTGACCTCTGACTTCACAAGACATGGCTGTTTGACCTCTGACTTCACAAGACATGGCTGTTTGACCTCTGACTTCACAATATTTTCAAAACTTAAATCCAAAAAATGTAAAAGACGATTCAGCGTATTTACCTACCAAGTCGTAAGTCAGTCGGTCCAAAGACAAAAGAATGGCAGTGTGTTGTTCACTTGAAAAGAAAAACGAGAAAATAAGAAAAACATAATAAAAACTGTCTACCTTCCTGTGAGGGTGACTTGATTAGACATCAAAGCATTGTTTCAATGGCTGAGCGAAAAATAATGTGATGTTCAACAGACAAATTTCAACTCTGTGTGTTTGCTACAGAGGGAAGGAGATCTCTGGGTGAACCTTCAGAGGAATATTATAAAGAACACGGGCAACCAATTAATAAAATATACGATAACATTCCAACTACAGGAACGATCGCTTCCTTACTGAGGATAAGATGGCTTCAAACACTTTTCAAGACATATATATATATATATATATATATATATATATATATATATATATATATATATATATAATGACAGTTATTGTCCCATTTTCCACGATGCAATTTCTAAAAGTTCAAACTCGCTGGTTGAATTCACTCTTTATCTTCAATTCAACGAATGTTCATAATGCATGCCATGAGCTAACTTACACAAACCCACGAGTACTTTTTTAAACCGAATGTTCACGGCTGGTAATTTGAACATTTCTTGCACTAGAGATGAAAGGTGAATTCCACCGTATATCACCGGACTTTTGAGATGGCCCAGCACAACTGAACTGACGCAAGGCCTTGTTACACCAAGGACACTGATGCCCTGGAAAGGATTTGGGAAAAAAAAAAAACCTTCATATTTCTGGAATTATTCGATCCTATCTGTCTAGGATGTCGGGAGCGCTTGACGACGCTCGGGAACCTCTTGGATGAATGCACACATGAAACTCACGATACACCAGAGAGAGAGAGAGAGAGAGAGAGAGAGAGAGAGAGAGAGAGAGAGAGAGAGAGAGATGGGGGGGGCAGAGTTCCTCAATCTGGAAAAATGAAAAATATTTCCCTTCGGACGAATTGCGAATTGTGCAAAACTGCTTCGGTCAAAGTAGCGTTGCCATGTGCAGAGGCTGGCGTGCTGGTACTGGCTTGAAATCTCTCATTGGTAGTGCCAGAAATCAAAAACAGAAATGACTGACCAACCCGTGGGTGTAAAATCACAGGAGCATCCATTGTTGGTTGCGGGGTTTACCACAATCAAGCCTGGACGTATGGATGATCAGGCCTTCTGGTCATAGGTATTACAGTCCAGTAATGTCAGAACTCGATCACAGGAACAATCTTGGGTCAAAGGTCAGTCCCAGGGCTCAACAACACGAGGTGAATGATAGTTTTAATGTACATCGCTTTCTGTTTCTCAGAGGAATTATTTCCGCATTGAGGAAAAAAAAGCCACCTTCGACGAAACTGTCTTCGACAACAGGCAGAGGAGCAGTCACTCTTCGAAGACCTCCACGCTGGAAGAGAGTCCACCTTGACCCTGCTCCTGCGTGGAGAGCAGCCTCCAAGCTGCAGGAGCCCCATGACAGGGATCCTGGGATAACATATTAGATAATCATATACAATCAACGACATAAATCCGTCCCCATTTTCTTCTCACTGATTATGGAAGATACCTGAAGCCCCTAACACGCGTTTCTTAAGACACATCCCGAGCGGTTGAGTGATGATGAAGTGCCAGTCCACAACCAGACTGCTAAACTGAGAACTTGAAACGTTTGTTTGTACAGGAAAACGTTACTAGGATATTTTGAGCCGTGGCGGGATACGTGTCTCGGAAGATGGATAGTGTAGTCCTGACGTTTCCCAGCGTCAGGGTGAAGTCTACTCAACAGGTATACAGACTTGCTCCAGGTCTTATGTTACACTGACTGGGCGTCCCTTCTAAGAATCTGTCTTGAAGGAAGAGAAATTTTGTCAGCGACTTGCACCTTTACGTATACCTGTACACGGATTGTATGAGTCTCCAGTTTGCCTCTCCCTCTCTCTCCTGTCTCGCTACAACCTCCCTCCCTCCCTCCACCGCTGTGTGCTGCCAGACCCACGAGTTGAGGACACAGGGTCTCCCCACCACCACACTCGCGTCCCTGGTCTCTTCCCACGCCACTTGCGCCCCAGAGCAGCACTAGTGTGCATGGTTTAGTAAGTCACGCAACACAGCTATACGCCCCGAAGGCCACCACGTCGGCCTGGTTGCATATCAACCTGCAACAATGCGATGCAGTGTGCAGTATCGACCTCACTACAGGGGTTTGAACCTAGTGGCACGCAGACTCTAAAGAAAACGGAAGACCTTATGCACTAGTTCACCTGACAGAATAACATGTGGACATATCGAAGGATTGTGAATGTATGCAAATACGAGTCTTTAATGATATATATATATATATATATATATATATATATATATATATATATATATATATATATATATATATATCATATATATATATATATATATCATATATCATTTCACCCCTATCCCTGGGGATAGGGGTGAAAGAATACTTCCCACGTATTCCTCGCGTGTCGTAGAAAGCGACTAGAGGGGACGGAAATCCTCCCCTCCTTGTATTAACTTTCTAAAATGGGAAACAGAAGAAGGAGTCACGCGGGGAGTGATCATCCTCCTCGAAGGCTCAGAGTGGGATGCCTAAATGTGTGTGGATGTAACCAAGATGTGAAAAAAGGAGAGATAGGTAGTATGTTTGAGGAAAGGAACCTGGATGTTTTGGCTCTGAGTGAAACGAAGCTCAAGGGTAAAGGGGAAGAGTGGTTTGGAAATGTCTGGGGAGTGAAGTCAGGGGTTAGTGAGAGGACAAGAGCAAGGGAAGGAGTAGCAATACTCCTGAAACAGGAGTTGTGGGAGTATGTGATAGAATGTAAGAAAGTAAATTCTCGATTAATATGGGTAAAACTGAAAGTTGATGGAGAGAGGTGGGTGATTATTGGTGCATATGCACCTGGGCATGAGAAGAAAGATCATGAGAGGCAAGTGTTTTGGGAGCAGCTAAATGAGTGCGTTAGCGGTTTTCATGCACGAGACCGGGTTATAGTGATGGGTGATTTGAATGCAAAGGTGAGTAATGTGGCAGTTGAGGGAATAATTGGTATGCATGGGGTGTTCAGTGTTGTAAATGGAAATGGTGAAGAGCTTGTAGATTTATGTGCCGAAAAAGGACTGATGATTGGGAATACCTGGTTTAAAAAGCGAGATATACATAAGTATACTTATGTAAGTAGGAGAGATGGCCAGAGAGCGTTATTGGATTACGTGTTAATTGACAGGCGCGCGAAAGAGAGACTTTTGGATGTTAATGTGCTGAGAGGTGCAACTGGAGGGATGTCTGATCATTATCTTGTGGAGGCTAAGGTGAACATTAGTATGGGTTTTCAGAAAAGAGGAGTGAATGTTGGGGTGAAGAAGGTGGTGAGAGTAAGTGAGCTTGGGAAGGAGACCTGTGTGGGGAAGTACCAGGAGAGACTGTGTACAGAATGGAAAAAGGTGAGAACAATGGAAGTGAGGGGAGTGGGGGAGGAATGGGATGTATTTAGGGAATCAGTGATGGATTGCGCAAAAGATGCTTGTGGCATGAGAAGAGTGGGAGGTGGGCTGTTTAGAAAGGGTAGTGAGTGGTGGGATGAAGAAGTAAGAGTATTAGTGAAAGAGAAGAGAGAGGCATTTGGACGATTTTTGCTGGGAAAAAATGCAATTGAGTGGGAGAAGTATAAAAGAAAGAGACAGGAGGTCAAGAGAAAGGTGCAAGAGGTGAAAAAAAGGGCAAATGAGAGTTGGGGTGAGAGACTATCAGTAAATTTTAGGGAGAATAAAAAGATGTTCTGGAAGGAGGTAAATAGGGTGCGTAAGACAAGGGAGCAAATGGGAACTTCAGTGAAGGGCGCAAATGGGGAGGTGATAACAAGTAGCGGTGATGTGAGAAGGAGATGGAATGAGTATTTTGAAGGTTTGTTGAATGTGTCTGATGACAGAGTGGCAGATATAGGGTGTTTTGGTCGAGGTGGTGTGCAAAGTGAGAGGGTTAGGGAAAATGATTTGGTAAACAGAGAAGAGGTAGTAAAAGCTTTGCGGAAGATGAAAGCCGGCAAGGCAGCAGGTTTGGATGGTATTGCAGTGGAATTTATTAAAAAAGGGGGTGACTGTATTGTTGACTGGTTGGTAAGGTTATTTAATGTATGTATGACTCATGGTGAGGTGCCTGAGGATTGGCGGAATGCGTGCATAGTGCCATTGTACAAAGGCAAAGGGGATAAGAGTGAGTGCTCAAATTACAGAGGTATAAGTTTGTTGAGTATTCCTGGTAAATTATATGGGAGGGTATTGATTGAGAGGGTGAAGGCATGTACAGAGCATCAGATTGGGGAAGAGCAGTGCGGTTTCAGAAGTGGTAGAGGATGTGTGGATCAGGTGTTTGCTTTGAAGAATGTATGTGAGAAATACTTAGAAAAGCAAATGGATTTGTATGTAGCATTTATGGATCTGGAGAAGGCATATGATAGAGTTGATAGAGATGCTCTGTGGAAGGTATTAAGAATATATGGTGTGGGAGGCAAGTTGTTAGAAGCAGTGAAAAGTTTTTATCGAGGATGTAAGGCATGTGTACGTGTAGGAAGAGAGGAAAGTGATTGGTTCTCAGTGAATGTAGGTTTGCGGCAGGGGTGTGTGATGTCTCCATGGTTGTTTAATTTGTTTATGGATGGGGTTGTAAGGGAGGTGAATGCAAGAGTCCTGGAAAGAGGGGCAAGTATGAAGTCTGTTGGGGATGAGAGAGCTTGGGAAGTGAGTCAGTTGTTGTTCGCTGATGATACAGCGCTGGTGGCTGATTCATGTGAGAAACTGCAGAAGCTGGTGACTGAGTTTGGTAAAGTGTGTGGAAGAAGAAAGTTGAGAGTAAATGTGAATAAGAGCAAGGTTATTAGGGACAGTAGGGGTGAGGGTCAAGTCAATTGGGAGGTGAGTTTGAATGGAGAAAAACTGGAGGAAGTGAAGTGTTTTAGATATCTGGGAGTGGATCTGTCAGCGGATGGAACCATGGAAGCGGAAGTGGATCATAGGGTGGGGGAGGGGGCGAAAATTTTGGGAGCCTTGAAAAATGTGTGGAAGTCGAGAACATTATCTCGGAAAGCAAAAATGGGTATGTTTGAGGGAATAGTGGTTCCAACAATGTTGTATGGTTGCGAGGCGTGGGCTATGGATAGAGATGTGCGCAGGAGGATGGATGTGCTGGAAATGAGATGTTTGAGGACAATGTGTGGTGTGAGGTGGTTTGATCGAGTAAGTAACGTAAGGGTAAGAGAGATGTGTGGAAATAAAAAGAGCGTGGTTGAGAGAGCAGAAGAGGGTGTTTTGAAATGGTTTGGGCACATGGAGAGAATGAGTGAGGAGAGATTGACCAAGAGGATATATGTGTCGGAGGTGGAGGGAACGAGGAGAAGAGGGAGACCAAATTGGAGGTGGAAAGATGGAGTGAAAAAGATTTTGTGTGATCGGGGCCTGAACATGCAGGAGGGTGAAAGGAGGGCAAGGAATAGAGTGAATTGGAGTCATGTGGTATACAGGGGTTGACGTGCTGTCAGTGGATTGAATCAAGGCATGTGAAGCGTCTGGGGTAAACCATGGAAAGCTGTGTAGGTATGTATATTTGCGTGTGTGGACGTGTGTATGTACATGTGTATGGGGGGGGGGGCCATTTCTTTCGTCTGTTTCCTTGCGCTACCTCGCAAACGCGGGAGACAGCGACAAAGTATAAAAAAAAAAAAAAAAAAATATATATATATATATATATATATATATATATATATATATATATATATATATTTTTTTTTTTTTCTTTTTTCTTTTTTTTTTGCTTTGTCGCTGTCTCCCGCGTTTGCGAGGTAGCGCAAGGAAACAGACGAAAGAAATGGCCCAACCCACCCCCATACACATGTATATACATACGTCCACACACGCAAATATACATACCTACACAGCTTTCCATGGTTTACCCCAGACGCTTCACATGCCTTGATTCAATCCACTGACAGCACGTCAACCCCGGTATACCACATCGCTCCAATTCACTCTATTCCTTGCCCTCCTTTCACCCTCCTGCATGTTCAGGCACCGATCACACAAAATCTTTTTCACTCCATCTTTCCACCTCCAATTTGGTCTCCCTCTTCTCGTTCCCTCCACCTCCGACACATATATCCTCTTGGTCAATCTTTCCTCACTCATTCTCTCCATGTGACCAAATCATTTCAAAACACCCTCTTCTGCTCTCTCAACCACGCTCTTTTTATTTCCACACATCTCTCTTACCCTTACGTTACTTACTCGATCAAACCACCTCACACCACACACTGTCCTCAAACATCTCATTTCCAGCACATCCATCCTCCTGCGCACAACTCTAACCATAGTCCACGCCTCGCAACCATACAACATTGTTGGAACCACTATTCCTTCAAACATACCCATTTTTGCTTTCCGAGATAATGTTCTCGACTTCCACACATTCTTCAAGGCTCCCAGAATTTTCGCCCCCTCCCCCACCCTATGATCCACTTCCGCTTCCATGGTTCCATCCGCTGCCAGATCCACTCCCAGATATCTAAAACACTTCACTTCCTCCAGTTTTTCTCCATTCAAACTCACCTCCCAATTGACTTGACCCTCAACCCTACTGTACCTAATAACCTTGCTCTTATTCACATTTACTCTTAACTTTCTTCTTTCACACACTTTACCAAACTCAGTCACCAGCTTCTGCAGTTTCTCACATGAATCAGCCACCAGCGCTGTATCATCAGCGAACAACAACTGACTCACTTCCCAAGCTCTCTCATCCCCAACAGACTTCATACTTGCCCCTCTTTCCAAAACTCTTGCATTCACCTCCCTAACAACTCCATCCATAAACAAATTAAACAACCATGGAGACATCACACACCCCTGCCGCAAACCTACATTCACTGAGAACCAATCACTTTCCTCTCTTCCTACACGTACACATGCCTTACATCCTTGATAAAAACTTTTCACTGCTTCTAACAACTTGCCTCCCACACCATATATTCTTAATACCTTCCACAGAGCATCTCTATCAACTTCTCCAGATCCATAAATGCTACATACAAATCCATTTGCTTTTCTAAGTATTTCTCACATACATTCTTCAAAGCAAACACCTGATCCACACATCCTCTACCACTTCTGAAACCACACTGCTCTTCCCCAATCTGATGCTCTGTACATGCCTTCACCCTCTCAATCAATACCCTCCCATATAATTTGCCAGGAATACTCAACAAACTTATCCCTCTGTAATTTGGGCACTCACTCTTATCCCCTTTGCCTTTGTACAATGGCACTATGCACGCATTCCGCCAATCCTCAGGCACCTCACCATGAGTCATACATACATTAAATAACCTTACCAACCAGTCAACAATACAGTCACCCCCTTTTTTAATAAATTCCACTGCAATACCATCCAAACCTGCTGCCTTGCCGGCTTTCATCTTCCGCAAAGCTTTTACTACCTCTTCTCTGTTTACCAAATCATTTTCCCTAACCCTTGCACTTTGCACACCACCTCGACCAAAACACCCTATATCTGCCACTCTATCATCAAACACATTCAACAAACCTTCAAAATACTCACTCCATCTCCTCCTCACATCACCACTACTTGTTATCACCTCCCCATTTGCGCCCTTCACTGAAGTTCCCATTTGCTCCCTTGTCTTACGCACTTTATTTACCTCCTTCCAGAACATCTTTTTATTCTCCCTAAAATTTAATGATACTCTCTCACCCCAACTCTCATTTGCCCTTTTTTTCACCTCTTGCACCTTTCTCTTGACCTCCTGTCTCCTATATATATATATATATATATATATATATATATATATATATATATATATATATATATATATTATCCATGGAGATAGGAGAGACAGAATATTTCCCACGTATTCCCTGCGTGTCGTAGAAGGCGACGAAAAGGGAAGGGAGCGGGGTTTGTTTGTTTTTAGAAATATTCCCCTTCCGTTTTACTATTTCCAAAAGAAGTCACAGAGAAAGGGGCCAAGTGAAGATATACTCTCAGTCCTCTGTTCTTGACGCTACCTCGCTAACGAGAGAAATGGTAAATTTGTGTGAAAAAAAAAAAAGAGGGGCAAGTATGAAGTCTGTTGGGGATGAGAGAGCTTGGGAAGTGAGTCAGTTGTTGTTCGCTGATGATATAGCGCTGGTGGCTGATTCATGTGAGAAACTGCAGAAGCTGGTGACTGAGTTTGGTAAAGTGTGTGGAAGAAGAAAGTTAAGAGTAAATGTGAATAAGAGCAAGGTTATTAGGTACAGTAGGGTTGAGGGTCAAGTCAATTGGGAGGTGAGTTTGAATGGAGAAAAACTGGAGGAAGTGAAGTGTTTTAGATATCTGGGAGTGGATCTGTCAGCGGATGGAACCATGGAAGCGGAAGTGGATCATAGGGTGGGGGAGGGGGCGAAAATTTTGGGAGCCTTGAAAAATGTGTGGAAGTCGAGAACATTATCTTGGAAAGCAAAAATGGGTATGTTTGAAGGAATAGTGGTTCCAACAATGTTGTATGGTTGCGAGGCGTGGGCTATGGATAGAGTTGTGCGCAGGAGGATGGATGTGCTGGAAATGAGATGTTTGAGGACAATGTGTGGTGTGAGGTGGTGTGATCGAGTAAGTAACGTAAGGGTAAGAGAGATGTGTGGAAATAAAAAGAGCGTGGTTGAGAGAGCAGAAGAGGGTGTTTTGAAATGGTTTGGGCACATGGAGAGAATGAGTGAGGAAAGATTGACCAAGAGGATATATGTGTCGGAGGTGGAGGGAACGAGGAGAAGAGAGAGACCAAATTGGAGGTGGAAAGATGGAGTGAAAAAGATTTTGTGTGATCGGTGCCTGAACATGCAGGAGGGTGTAAGGAGGGCAAGGAATAGAGTGAATTGGAGCGATGTGGTATACAGGGGTTGACGTGCTGTCAGTGGAGTGAATCAAGGCATGTGAAGCGTCTGGGGTAAACCATGGAAAGCTGTGTAGGTATGTATATTTGCGTGTGTGGACGTGTGTATGTACATGTGTATGGGGGGGGGGGGGGGTTGGGCCATTTCTTTCGTCTGTTTCCTTGCGCTACCTCGCAAACGCGGGAGACAGCGACAAAGTATAAAAAAAAAAAAAAAAAATATATATATATATATATATATATATATATATATATATATATATATATATATATACATATCCCTGGGGATAGGGGAGAAAGAATACTTCCCACGTATTCCCTGCGTGTCGTAGAAGGCGACTAAAAGGGGAGGGAGCGGGTGGCTGGAAATCCTCCCCTCTCGTTTTTTTTTTTTTTTTTTTTTTTTTAATTTTCCAAAAGAAGGAACAGAGAAGGGGGCCAGGTGAGGATTTTCCCTCTAAGGCCCAGTCCTCTGTTCTTAACGCTACCTCGCAAATGCGGGAAATGGCGAATCGTATGAAAAAAAAAAAAATATATGTATGTGTGTGTGTGTGTATGTGTGCGTGTGTGTGTGTATGTGTATATATATATGTATATTATCCCTGGGGATAGGGGTGAAAGAATACTTCCCACGCATTCCTCGCGTGTCGTAGAAAGCGACTAGAGGGGACGGGAGCGGGGGGCCAGAAATCCTCCCCTCCTTGTATGTTTTTTTTTTTTTTTTTTAACTTTCTAAAATGGGAAACAGAAGAAGGAGTCACGCGGGGAGTGCTCATCCTCCTCGAAGGCTCAGACTGGGGTGCCTAAATGTGTGTAGATGTAACAAAGATGTGAAAAAAGGAGAGATAGGTAGTATGTTTGAGGAAATATACATATATATATATTTTTTTTTTTTTTGGAAAGAGGGGCAAGTATGAAGTCTGTTGGGGATGAGAGAGCTTGGGAAGTGAGTCAGCTGTTGTTCGCTGATGATACAGCGCTGGTGGCTGATTCATGTGAGAAACTGCAGAAGCTGGTGACTGAGTTTGGTAAAGTGTGTGAAAGAAGAAAGTTAAGAGTAAATGTGAATAAGAGCAAGGTTATTAGGTACAGTAGGGTTGAGGGTCAAGTCAATTGGGAGTTAAGTTTGAATGGAGAAAAACTGGAGGAAGTAAAGTGTTTTAGATATCTGGGAGTGGATCTGGCAGCGGATGATACCATGGAAGCGGAAGTGGATCATAGGGAGGGGTAGGGGGCGAAAATCCTGGGAGCCTTGAAGAATGTGTGGAAGTCGAGAACATTATCTCGGAAAGCAAAAATGGGTATGTTTGAAGGAATAGTGGTTCCAACAATGTTGTATGGTTGCGAGGCGTGGGCTATGGATAGAGTTGTGCGCAGGAGGATGGATGTGCTGGAAATGAGATGTTTGAGGACAATGTGTGGTGTGAGGTGGTTTGATCGAGTGAGTAACGTAAGGGCAAGAGAGATGTGTGGAAATAAAAAGAGCGTGGTTGAGAGAGCAGAAGAGGGTGTTTTGAAGTGGTTTGGTCACATGGAGAGAATGAGTGAGGAAAGATTGACCAAGAAGATATATGTGTTGGAGGTGGAGGGAACGAGGAGAAGAGGGAGACCAAATTGGAGGTGGAAAGATGGAGTGAAAAAGATTTTGTGTGATCGGGGCCTGAACATGCAGGAGGGTGAAAGGAGGGCAAGGAATAGAGTGAATTGGAGCGATGTGGTATACCGGGGTTGACGTGCTGTCATTGGATTGAATCAAGGCATGTGAAGCGTCTGGGGTAAACCATGGAAAGCTGTGTAGGTATGTATATTTGCGTGTGTGGACGTATGTATATACATGTGTATGGGGGGGGGGGGCCATTTCTTTCGTCTGTTTCCTTGCGCTACCTCGCAAACGCGGGAGACAGCGACAAAGTATAATAAAAAATATATATATATACATATACATATATATATATATTCCTATGAGTCCACGGGGAAAATGAAACACGAAAAGTTCCCAAGTTCACTTTCGTGTAATAATCACATCATCAGGGGAGACACAAGAGAGAAATATAACGGTCAGTTGATATACATCGAAAAGACGAAGCTAGGACGCCATTTGGTAAATATGTGATTGTCTAAAACATACAACGAGCGTTCATAAACTTATCATTTTACAAATCTTATCAACAATAAAGTTATCTAATTTGTATAAACCATCACTAATATTAAGATTATAATTCTTTGTGTATTTAATAATAGAAGATTCAATGATATTTCTTTTGGTAATAGAGTTAGAGTTAATAACTGAGATGGCGTTGCTACAGTCAATACAATGATCATAGTTTTTAACATGATTAAACAAGGCATTTGATTCTTGTCCCGTTCTTATACTATATCTATGTTGCTTAAGTCTAACAGAAAGATCCTTACCAGTCTGACCAACATAAAATTTATCACAGTTTCCACAAGGCACTTTATAGATGCAACCAAGAGCATTTTCTGGTGAATTCCTGATTAACATATTCTTTATAGTATTATTGTTGCTAAAGGCAACATTTACATTACAGGATTTAAGCAACATGGGAAGCAAAGTGAAATTATCATTAAAAGGGAGAACTAAAAGATTCTTGGTGTCAATGGGAGGTTTGGGCTCAACTCTATAAAATGATTTCTTTGCTAACATAAGGGATTTATCAATGAAAGATCTAGGGTCCTTTCCAATATATATATATATATATATATATATATATATATATATATGTATATTCATACATATTCGCCATTTCCCGCATTACCGAGGTAGCATTAAGAACAGAGGACTGAGCATTAGAGGGGATATCCTCACTTGCTAAAAACCATACTGTATGAACTGGGGGAAAAAAAAAAAAGAACTTGACTGGTCACCATCAGGTCACCAGTCATACAGATGTGCTGTTGGAAGAAAGTGAACACTTCAGTTCGGATCATTTTTGACATGACGTCGGTGAAATATTGTCTTCGCATCAGAGAAGCGTCACTTGATGAAGTTTTATATCTATAAAGACGAACATATGCAGGATTAATGGAGACCGATGGTAATCGACCCAGCGATGTATTCCGACAAGACTGGTTGATTTTATGAAATTGGTATATCAAGAAAATTCTTGATGTATAATTTGTTTAGTGTCCTATAACAAGTTTATTCATCTATGTACAGGACATTCAGGTCGAAAATTTCCCCTTGTAATTCTTCCACTATTACTCAATATACAATTTTCTCGGAATATTTTCGACATCCCGGTCCACGGTCAGATTTCAGTTGCATGTGTGGTGTATTGCAGCAGACCTCGTCTTCATCTAGTGACCTTGTGGCAACATAGCATGACCAATCCTCAGTTAGAAAATTGCTACACAAATGGCAATTCTTGTTCAAGGAACAAAGTCATAGTTCGATAACCTCCTATATATCGCCAAGTTTTGTTATCCTTTTAGGCTCCCAGGTCCCAGTCTACAGCAGCATGTCATGTACATCAAACATTACTCCTCCATCTGTCCATAAATTCACTGTGAGGTACGACTTTCGTACATGGAGAGAGCTAGAGTTAGCTACTTTAGCCTCAGCATCTGCTGCTATATCATTACCGCTGATCCCACGTCCGGGACGACGGCAGAATTCGACATCCTCACGTTTGATGGGATTCTAACAATCCGTCTCTGGACCTCTTGGATAAATCAGAGCACAGTGTTGATGAAGCCTAGAGTGCACATCGGGACACAGAAAATTATTTTTCCTTTGTGTTCTGATGACATGGCCACGCCATTCATAATTCAGTTATTCGATCATGAAAGAAATATGTCAGAATAAATATTTAATGTTCGTTTCATCTCAAGAGGGAGGGCCAAACCGAGATTTGAGGGTGTCGACCCACTGATCATCGGCTTAAAGTAAGGTGTTACTGTGAACATCGTGTAGATGGAGCAGCAAGGAAACAAAGCAAAGCATTCGTCTCTCTCCAGCAGAGGGGGATGGAGGGGCCCACCACACGCTACCATCCCTCAGGCCGGGATGACCAACTTGGATACAACCATCCACCATACAGGCATGGTTCGTGGACCACTCCTCCTCCATACAGGCATGGTTCGTGGACCACTCCTCCTCCATACAGGCATGGTTCGTGGACCACTCCTCCTCCATACAGGCATGGTTCGTGGACCACTCCTCCTCCATACAGGCATGGTTCGTGGACCACTCCTCCTCCATACAGGCATGGTTCGTGGACCACTCCTCCTCCATACAGGCATGGTTCGTGGACCACTCCTCCTCCATACTGGCATGGTTCGTGGACCACTCCTCCTCCATACAGGCATGGTTCGTGGACCACTCCTCCTCCATACAGGCATGTTTCGTGGACCACTCCTCCTCCATACAGGCATGGTTCGTGGACCACTCCTCCTCCATACAGGCATGGTTCGTGGACCACTCCTCCTCCATACAGGCATGGTTCGTGGACCACTCCTTTATACAGGCATGGTTCGTGGACCACTCTTCCTCCATACAGGCATGGTTTGTGGACCACTCTTCCTCCATACAGGCCTGGTTCGTGGACCACTCCTCCTCCATAGGGGCCTGGTTTGTGGACCACTCCTCGTCTACCGGGACATGAATCGATCTCGACTAACGCGAGACTTTTACCTACATAAACAGCTTGATATCAGGGCTTGGCAGGGGACCACTCTGCCAACAACGTCACTACCCATCCCGTGTGCCAGTTCTTACCCCCCCCCACCTCTCTCTCTCTCTCTCTCGGGCAGAGAGATTTCTATACTCAAAGGTTACATACAGCATCAAGTCTTCGGGCGGCGAACCCCACGTGTTCAATCAATGGTCGGAATGAGGAAGTCAGTCATGAATGGATTAAAAAAAAAAAGAGGATTAAGAATATATGTAAATTACAAACTGAATAATTAATATCTATGTAAACTGGTTGCTAGTTTATTCAGTACATTCCATGAGAAGCATTATTATATATAATATATATACTACAAACGCCGAAGTACACGCCTATGTCAGCTACACCGCTCGTACAATGGTTGCTCACCCACGCCATCAAGAAAAGCCGACCGTCGAACATAAACTCTAATGCTGCTTTTGGACCCATGTGAGCATAACAAGTGGTATATTGGGCTCAACCCGGAGACTAATTTTAGCTCTGCTGACACGTCTATTAATAAAGACCCGGTGTTCAACAGAACCACCAAAGAAACACACAAAAAGGGCAGGTCGTAACCCAACACCCTGACCCCAAAATGGGGGAAAGGATAAATGGCGAACTTCAATAAAAACCAACTTAAGGCCTAACTACTACTGCCCCCACAGCGTAACGAGATGAAGGATGCCTGGATCATCTCAACACTAGGAAAGACTGGAGGTACGTTAAGCAGGATGCAACTACAGCGCGAGTCTTGACAGCATTAAACTGCCTCCATCTGTGCCAACTCTACCACCACGACCTCTCTCTCTCTCTCTCTCTCTCTCTCTCTCTCTCTCTCTCTCTCTCTCTCTCTCTCTCTCTCTCTCTCTCTCTCTCTCTCTCTCACCATTACTGCCACAACCACCGCTGCCATAATCCCACTTTAACACTACCACCCCCTACCAGTCGTCATCATCATCTACCATCGATATCACTGCCATCATCACTTAACCCGCCACCACCACCACCTCATGCCACTTCTGTACCACAGTCATCAATGCCAACATCCTCTCTAGCACCACCACCATCAGGAGTACCTCGGTGGTGGCCCCTGCAGTGCGACGCTCCTCCTGGCTCTCCGTCAGCACCACCGCTAGAGAGCCAACATCTGTATGCTCTTCGCAGACATGCTCGTGCCACCCACGATCCGCAGACACGACGCATTGACTCATGCTCCAAATGCTCCGCCCCCTTGTAATGCGTCTTCCCAAACACGATGCGTCCCTTTCTAACGTCTTGTGTCGAGGATGATCCGCTGATGGTGCAACCTCTCTATGAATGGCTGTGGCACGTTGCTTGAAATGTTATCTTGAGAGAGATTGTACTATATGCTCTGCTCTAGGCATACGCTGCCCAAGACAAGACTGCTTGACACTCATGGTTATCATGCTTTCCTGGAGATCTATCCAGATGTGCAGCCATAGAAAAACATTTCACATGACGTATTCCTTGTAATATGTAAGGCCTGTCAAGAGTGTGTCACCTGTCTCTCGGGTGTGTTGCCTATCAAGTATAGCCTTTGGTTGTTGTTGCCTACAAGATGCAAGCTCTGGTAGGTGTTGCTCGTCAAGTATAGCCGTTGGTGTGTGTTGCCAGTCAAAATGTAGCCTCTGGTGCGTGTTGCCTGCCAAGTGGAGCCTTTGTCGTGTGCTGACTGTATAATGTTGCCTCTGGTGTGCACTGCCTGTCAAGGATGCCCTCTTGTGTGTCTGGCCCGTCAAGTGTAACATCTAGTGTGTGTTGGATGTGTGTTGGATGAGGATATGCTGACAGAGTTGGATGACGGTCTCGTATAGACCAATATCTACGAGCTCCTTCTGGGTCGAGTCACGCATGATAGACAGAGTCACAGCCCCTCAACTTAGTCATAGCCCAATAGTCACAACCGTTGGACAAAGTCACCTATCGGAGTATCACAGCCGCTGGACAGAGCCACGACCGCTGGAATGAGCCATGACCGCTGGACCAAGTCGCGACCGTTGGACAGAGCCATAACCGTGGGACCAAGTGGCGGTCTCGGAGTACGTCATGACCACTGGACTACCGTTGCACTGACAACCGTTGGACTGTCATAACCGATGGACTGAGTAACGAACAATGGACAGAGTCACAACTGTTAGGGTTCAGTCATGTCCTATTGACCAAGTCACAACTGTCGGACCGATTCACAACCGTTGGGAACGAATCACAACCGTTGCAATGAATCACTACCCTTGGAACGAGTCAAATGATGGACTGTCAACCATTAGATAGCGTCACAACCATTGTACTATGTCACAACCGTTGGACTAATTCACAAGTATTAATCTGAGTCACAACCGTTGGACTGATCTACAACTGCTAGCGCGAGTCACGTCCGTTGGACGGAACCAAATTATTCTTTTCCTTATGTGAGACTTGACACAACTGCTCATTCCTG
The DNA here is from genome assembly GCF_036320965.1 of Panulirus ornatus. Taxonomy (NCBI): domain Eukaryota; kingdom Metazoa; phylum Arthropoda; class Malacostraca; order Decapoda; family Palinuridae; genus Panulirus; species Panulirus ornatus. The sequence goes on from NC_092227.1 coordinate 48,835,768, forward strand.
AACAATGGTAGCACTGACAGTCCAGCCGAAGCAAGACCGGGTCCGTATTTGAGAGAGTTATGCAGCCATGGCTTCACATAAACCTAGGCACGTTAGCTAAGCCATATCTCCCCAGATTGGTGTCAACTTGCAACAAGATGTATACGTTGTGTGTTGGTGCGAAATCGCAACATGACAAGTATTCACAGTTTTGTTAGCTTAAAACACGGCAAACCCTTATATGCGGTGTAAGCTTACTACACGTCCGGTCTCTCCACTGGTGTAAGGTGGTGGAAACTTGAAGTATACCGACTCTTGCACGTGTTAAGTGGTGGAAACCTACTACCACACACCTACTTTGGCCAGTGGTGTAAAGTTAGCACGAACCAACCCTCTTAACATGTAGGGGACGTTCAACATAGAAAGGCTCTTACGTAATGTCAATTAACGGAACACAAATCCTCTACAGTGCTGTGAGCTTAAAACACATCAGTCACTACTACTGTGAACTTACAACACACATCACCACTACTGTGACCTTACGACATACATGTCACCACTACTGTGAGCTTACAACACACACGTCACCCCTACTGTGACCTTACGACACATGTCACCACTACTGTGAGCTAACACACGTCACCACTACTGTGAGCTTACGACACACGTCACCACTACTGTGACCTTACGACACGTGTCACCACTACTGTGAGCTTACAACACACGTCACCTCTACTGTGAGCTTACCGCACTCCATTCACCATTACCTCTCTTCACAACACACCATTAAACAATTAAGGTCAGTTTACAAGACAGCAATTATTAGTGCTGGGAACTTAAAACCCGCCAGTCCCCACTATTGTCAGTTTACAACACACCAGTCCCCATTCGTGTTGCGAGCGTACAACAAAAAAGACCGTACACCCGTGGAACGGAAGAGCACAGTTCTTTTGAATCTTGCCAAACACTGAAAAGTTCAATGCTGGTTGAGAATCATCTACTGGCTACTTGGACGTGGTCTGTTAGTTGGCTGTGTGAAACGATAAGCCTAAAGAATCGCCACCAGTTATTCAAACGTAATATAGTCGGGAAACCTTTTACCAGACGCTTGGAAGTAATGTGGTCAAATAACAACAACACAGTTGTAAAAATATTTTAGAATCGCCACTCAGGACTTGGAGATATTGTAGTATTAAGTGTTAATAATGCGACTCAATCTCATGAAAGCAAGTTGAAATGCATTCACGTGAAGTAGCTGCACGTTAAAGCAAATCACTGGGAGAGGAGGAGGGAAACATGAACAAATTGGCTCATTATTTCCTTTATCTTCCTCTGCAGGCGTCAGTGAAGTCATCACCAGAGACAAACAACAAGAACAGAACACAGGAAGATCGATAGCTACCTATTACCCGGATGGAATTCCGCCCTTATACTTGCGTCTTAAAACACTCGTGAAATTTCTAGTCATGTCAGAGCCTTCCTTCGTAAATCTGGCATGTATGTGGCGTGTGCCTATGTTGGATGAAGCTGCCAGTGCACTATGCAATGTAGGTCTCCTTCTCCCTCTCTCTTTACCGTGCTAGCTCTGCCTTCTGGCAGTCTCAACGTACGTAGGTTCTCTCTCTCTCTCTCTCTCTCTCTCTCTCTCTCTCTCTCTCTCTCTCTCTCTCTCTCTCTCTCTCTCTCTCCACCTTGCCATACACGTCCTCGTGTAAGCTCTCACTGGCCCAAACTAAAAGGAAAATCCTACAACGATTTCCACATCGCTGGCCGACCCTCCGCTCCTCCGTGCTCCCCGGGCCTCCCACAGGACTTAAGTCCTTTGCCGCAAGAGACTTAGGATCCCACCCCCCAACAGGGATTTATGAGAGTCATAGACCCTGGAGGCAAAGAAATCCCACAATGATTTATGAATCCTAGTTCTAGGAGATATAGAAAGCACACAAGGATTTACGAACACCCCGTTCCTAAAAGACACAGGATTCAAGTGTCTTCTTACCTAGGACATTCACTTGACCTGATGGAATCTATAAACGCAAGCCCCAGGAGATGCAAGGAGGTCCACCAGAGCTTGTGAATCCTAAGCCCATAACAAGGTCTACAAGATTCACAAGGACTGACGAGTCCTAGTGCGGATAGGGTCTCTCGAAACTCACGACGGAGCTACAGATTCTACCGGCAGGAGGCATAAGAGGCCCCTCAAAAGAAAAAGAGAAAGGATTTACGAGTCCTAAAGGATCTATAATGCTCTCTAAGAATTTACAGTTCTCACTCCTGAAAATTACAGAATTTACGAGTCTTCTTCCCCGGAGCTGGGCCAGCAAAGTTCATGTACCCTTGTAATTAATCTCCACCAGGAATTTTTCCCTCTTAAAAGAAATTCATGATTCCGCGAAGATCCCGCGTGTTTACGTTTATGAATCTATTGCAATTGGAAAATTAGCTACGTATGTAAATAACCTGCTTTCCAAGAAAACGCCGAAACCGAATTTCGGACGTAGACATCACCACTGTCAGAGACTAGGACGGTATCGTTCACAGATACTAAAACGAATATAGTTCACTATTTTCCTATGGATTTTACGTAAATGCCAGATATCTGTGCCATTACCAAAGTGTTTCGTCTACACACAAATGAGGAAGACAAAGTGCAGACAGAATCCTAACATTTCCAAGAGTTGTGTATATTCTGTTTACCAGACCTTCCATTCCTAAGACCATCAGAGACATCTACGACCTACCGAGGCGCTGTCATCAAGTATCGAGGTCTAAGCCTTCCGTCGGCAACGCAGCAGCCAAACTGATCAAAGAATAATTTACTACACTCACGAAACATCATACCACATACAGACTATGCGACGAAGATACAAGGACGACATACGAGTAACGCATAACCCATACTTTTCAGATGCTTGTGTGAGCTAAGGCTTCACCAGTGGCTTATTATCCGATACTTTCCACTTTCGTTAGCAAGTCTAGTTTGAGCGTAAGGTCTTCTATTTTCGTCATTCTCTTGATGATGTGCTTACAAACGCATGGTCACAAGAAAGCAATAATGATCGTGGGAGAGAGAGAGAGAGAGAGAGAGAGAGAGAGAGAGAGAGAGAGAGAGAGAGAGAGAGAGAGAGAGAGAGAGAGAGAGAGAGAGAGAGAAATTCCTCAGGGGTGGGAAGGCCTGGGAGGCGAGTCAGCTGCCGTTTGCTGGTGCCATAGCCCTGGATTTAGTCCACTTGAGCGTGTTCTGGCCATGGCGTGTGTCTTGTCTACTATCGGTGTATTACTGCGAGGCGAGTTTTATACTCCCGTGCTGTCCCGTCTCCTAGCCATGTAGTGTATAAGCATATACGTACTCATCCCCAGCGTATGGGAAGGTACAGCTGGGTTGGCTGCGAGTCGGCTGCCCGGACCAGAACTCGAACGAATGCCCGTTGGATTCATGCTTTGCAAAGTGGTGCACTGTGTGTGTGTGTTTGTGTAGACGTGTTTGAGTGCATTAATGTGTACTTTTGCATGTGCACGCACTTCCATGCGTAAGGCATCGCTTGTATGCGTACATCGAAGCGCGCGTGTGTGTGTGTGTGTGTGTGTGTGTGTGTGTGTGTGATATCGTCGTGTGGGAGGGAGACCGCCTCCTGTGGCCCTGACTGGGGTAATTACCACAGCAGAGCCAAGCTGTGGCCTCGCCAGGTGTGTGAACCTCTTGGTCTGTTGGGTGTGTCACAGGCACGCGAGATCTCCCGTGGTGTGAGGGAGGAAGGGTCCCTGGCTAATGTATTTTGTCAGCGGTGTGTGTGTGTGTGTGTGTGTGTGTTACCTCACTACGGTGTACCGGCGGTAATTTCTTTATCAGCCTGATCGTTATCGTCTTCGTTATCGTAACGAGGACACACACACCTAGGCGACAGAGGATAATTCCCCAGGGCCGCGCTACTGTCTACGTTAAGCAGTGTTCTTGATGGAATTTCCGGAGGGTGTGTGTGTGTGTGTGTGTGTGTGTCTTGCAGGTGCATTACTGGCCACAGTCACGCGAGGTACGCCTGTTGCAGTGGCGTCTTTGTTAAGGTGTGTGTGTGTGTGTGTGTGTGTGTGTGTGTGTGTGTGTGTGTGTGTGTGTGTGCTGGCTCTTTTTCCCCGAGTGGTCTTGTATGTTATGTCCCCGGAGCCATGTCTTTGTTAGTGTGATTGTTAGTGCGTTTGCTGCTTCTGTTCTTCTAATGAAGAAGTCACGCGAGGTCTGACCATCCAGTGGCGGAGTGTTTGTCAATACGATCCACGCTCACTGTGGCCTCTCCACGATCTGGCTCTCGTACTGTTTTTATTTCCTTCTTTAACACGTTTCGGTTATAATTGTTTTAACTAAGGCATACATTACACTACTTCTACACACACACACACACACACACACACACTGATCTTAATAACTAGTTATTAATGTGACCTCAGTTCTATCTCAACTGTGTATAGTCAGCAGAGTAGCTGTATAAACTTAATAAACCGTTCATCATCATTATTAGTACACACAACATAACATGGAGTTTTATCGCAACCATCACAAAAGCCCTCATTTACATGTCTCAGTTCATGAAATTTGCAGAGAAATTTCCTTCGTGTTTAAAATCGTAATTAGGGACTCGTGAGATGTAATCATGAGATGATATACAAGTAGGTTAAGTGGTGAGGATGATGCAACGTGTCTGTCAGATTATATCCGTTACATAATCATCAGTTATATAATCATCCGTCGTGTCGAAGAAAGAGTATGGATAATAGGATCCTCGTGACATACATACACTGAGAAGAGTCGTCAAAGATCCATGTGGTTAAGGAACACACGAGCGCACACGTAAGCACGCTCAACTAAGAGAAATTCTCTCTCTCTCTCTCTCTCTCTCTCTCTCTCTCTCTCTCTCTCTCTGACATCCCACAGGACACAAAAATGGGACCCTACCGTATCCACACCCTTCAAAATGATACGCTACTGGACCCACAGGTTTGACGGAAGTACTGTCACGTCAACGACTCTCCCATTATCATAGCATCAGCCATGGCAACATGTCTCCCGGCTGCGCCGCTTCCTGCCACCACATAGTGCATGCTGGGAAAGAACATTTCACACCGTAAGGAAACCATTCTGCTTTACGCGAATATCGACCACAACGTTAATTCTTACTTAACGTACCTCTGCCTCTCAAGGGTGGTAATCTTCCATGGGGAAACAGGCCAGGTTGATCTCGGTCCACTCTAACGCCACTCGTCCAAGTACCATCCATAAACACTGACCCTCCTCACTCACTCCAGCCATCACCTAGTCCTCATTGGACAGCTCGGGAAGGATGCTGCTCCATCATACATCGCACCCGAGATCCCTCGACTGTGCTACAGTTCGGCACCACACACACTACATGGGCAGCCCAGTCTTAAACACTGTGATAACCATCACTTAATGATCATCTTGCACAGTTACCTCCATCTTTGCACTTATACAATCACTATCATCTTGCCTTTCTTTCCCCGTGTTCCCTCCTTTATCACTGCATGAATTTTCAATATATACTTACAGCCTTGGGCTACAGTAATGTCAAAATCCGTTGATTATTCTTGTTGATGTTATCTTATTAACTATCATTATTACTATCATTAGTATTATTTTCATAATGAAAATCAATTAACTATCATTATTACTATCATTATTATTAGTTTTCATTATAAATATAATCAACTATCATTATTATTAGTTATTTTCATAATGAATATCATAATTAACTATCATTATTACTATCATTATTATTAGTTATTTTCATAATGAATATCACAATTAACTATTGTTATTTTCATAATGAATATCATCAAACAGACGTGCGCATATACAGGTTCACGCGCAAAGAAAACCTTATTAAACACACACTCGTGCACACAATGAGTCAACACGGGCCCTCGCAGGGTCGGACCCGCAGGAGTTCGAATCCTGAGCGAGTCACTGGCCCAAATCCATCGCAGGTGTTCATCATCCCCTTAACGCTGGTCGATAAATGGGTATGTCTTTCGCTGGGGTGTGCTGGTGTGTATATACACACACAGGCGTAAAGACATAATACATACAGACAGGGGTAATAAACGTGAGCTACACGAGCGTAACACGCAAATAGTAATCAAAAAGTGACCACAGACAAGCACATACAGAAGCAAGCATCCACACAGACAAACGCCTATACATACATCACACCCCCCTCGTCCACACACACACACGAGATGGGGCTCCACGAGACTGTACAACTCCCTCCCGGTACAGTACGAACAGGTAATACCAGACAGGCAATCATACACCCACGCACACAACCAACAACATGGGACACCGCACGCCACACGTCATGACATCTGCCAGGCCCCCCAAAGCACCACCACTTTTGACCGCACCATCAGACACCATCACCCTCAACCAACTTTGCCATACGGAGTTTGGCAGCCGCCCCGCCAACGCGCACCGTTGCCAAGACTGTGCCAGCAACTTGAGTGATGACGGTATATCGTGCTAATGCAAATATGCGAGGTATACTACGACATACCACAAGGACATGCGTCATTTTAAAGTGGGTAGCGTTATCGTCGGACACACCCAGGGCGACTATACTCGAGCAGCGTAGGTCAAGGGGAGAAAGTAGTGTATACATATGGTTCTTTATATATAGTCACAAGCTGTGGAGGGTCTGATGTGACGAGACTTCTCAAGCGACAGTGATGAGATCTGTGCATGGAAGGTCAATATGATTCAGAGCTTTATTTGGTGCATGGATACATGTTTTTTTTTGTCAATTTTTGAGTGTGTGTATGTGTGTGGAGATACATATATGATTGCCATAGGGTGAATGCGCGTGCATACTGCATTCATCTATGCATTTATTCTCTAGAGTGAAATGCCCAAAAAGTCTATTCACCACAGATGCACAAACGCTGCATAGGCACGTATACCTAACACTAAACTAGCATCGTTGTTGCTAACGTGGCAATATTGATGCTGGGACCTTCTGAAGCCGAGAAGATTTAAATAACTGGCTCCGATAGAGGTGTCAGGTGAAACTGCATTATAGAACAATTGCAGAGTGTCGCGATGATGACAATGTCTGAATTATGAGCGGAAATATGTTCAGAGGAAGGAGGGAGGGGAAAACGAGTCGATTTGTGTAAAGTACACTTACCAAAATTAACGTCTGATGTTCAGGAAAAAAAGATCATTCATAGAGTGAAGAGAGTAGGTGAGAGGACATAGCCCTGAGGAACACCACTGACCGTAGGTTAGGAGGGGGGAATTCCTCGCCGACGACTCCTGCAATGGAACGGCTAGTGAGGATAGTAGGTATTAGGAAAAGAAAGTCTTTATGCCACACCCGTCAAATGCTTGGGAGATAACGAGGGTTCACGACAAAGCTTCATCAGAATCCATGAGAGAGAGGAGGATCAGAGGCGAATCATGTAGGAAGTGAGATCAGCAGCAGATCTGGTACTGTGGAATCCGTACTCATGGGGAGAATGACGGGAATATCTTATGAATTTGCGAAAACGAGTTCAAGAAATTTTCTACGATTCTGAAGACAACAGAAGTGAGGGCGATGGGGCGATATCGGGAAGGGTTAGAGCGCGCCTTCCATTCTTAGGGATGGGCTCCACTAAAGCATACTTCCAGGAAGAAGGAAAAGTCTGGATTTTGAGATGGCTGAATCGACGAAGAACGATCGGAGGTACACTACAATCGGACTCGAGGCGGTATGCCATCTGGGACATATGTTTTGTACACCTGGAGCCGGGAGACCTGGCGCGAGGATAACACCGATGACAAATACAGTGTGACGAGGTAGGGTCGATGATTAGATACAGAATCAAAGATGAATGAAGGGAAAAATGGTACCTTAAAGAGCTGTCTCATCCGTTGCAAAGCTGCCTAAAAAAATTTCAGGTTGGAAAAGAGAGGAAATGGTTCGATTACAGAAGTTACTGAAGGCGTTATCAGATAAGGACCAGAGAGATTTGTCAGTATAAGTCAAGTCGGTGAACTCGATCTCAATGACGGTATGCTTGGCTTTACGAAGAGCAGGTTTGTAACGATTCTGAACGGAAATGAAAGAGATTCAGGGGAATAGATGGGGTTTCACTGCCATATACCCAGTGTCCCTGATGCCTCAAGAATCAAAGCGGGAGTGACCAGACCATAACTGTAGGGACAGAGAAAGATGATGTATGATGGGACGTGAAACTCCATCCCAGCCAAGATTATCACCGCTATGCGTTCACCTCAACTAAAGTCATCTCGGCCAGCCAAGTTGTACCCGTCTTAGCGGAAGTCAGCAAAGATGTCACCAAGGAATGAACGCTGAGCTCTCCCATGGGAGCAAAGTTGGCGTTGCGAGGGTGGGAGTGAACAGAGAATTGTCAGGCCCAATTAAACGTGATAGAAACAAGACTGTGGTCATTGGACCTTAATGGGGTGTATATAGAAATGGGAGTAGAGGGTGTATTAGAGGTAACAAGTTAATCCAGTGTGCTGGATGATTGGTCGCGACAATCTGTAACTCGTGTTAGTCTCCTTAAATCGCTGAAGAGGGACAAAGACAGCCCCTCGCCTACACAGATATCTTTCCGGGTAAAGCATGACCAATCCTTGTGGTGTCCACGGAAATCCCCTGCATGGAGGACTTCAGCCAGAGGATGTTTAGAGATGCCGCTTCGTGGCGGGAAGTCAAATAGTCAAGAGTTGTTTGTAGGCGAAGGAACTGAGGAGACATACACGAAACATAGGAGCAAAGTTACAGGGAATGGAATTTTAAGCCACTTGGCATCAAAGTTCGGAGACTGAAAATGCATGTGGCAAACAAGTTGGCCACATCCACCGGATGGAACCACAGGTCATACAATGTGGTGGTGACTGTGTGTGTGTCGATGTGGTTGTTGCATCATGGGCATGAAGGGTCCTGGGATGTGTTGAAATGGTGTCTGAAGTAAATCAGGGTTGGGCGATGTCTACACTAAATGTTAAAGTGTCGACTCGTGTTTGTCTAGGGAGTGTAGTTTCAGATGGACGTACATCTGGTTGGGTGATGTGTAAGACCGAGATGGGAGAGACTAAATTGCTCGGTGCAAGTCGGGTCATTTCAGTGGGCGTGTGTTTGGTAAGTATTACGTTATACGAGAGTGCCAAGGTTAGATCACCTGCTGGCGCCGTTTTAGCTACCACAAAAAAAGGACCATTATTTCACGAAACATGAACGAGCGTCCTGTAGTTCGGGTGCTGGTAGTCCGTCTACGTGACCAACTACCACAAGAGATACCAAAGCTAACAAGCGACGGCGTTCTGCTGTCATCACCTGACCCGCTCCATGACGTCACTAGACTTGGTTGGTATAGCGAGTGTGAGTCAGTCGTCCCAGAACAAGAGACATTATCTTCCGACAGAATACCAGTTACGTCAACAAATCTATTTAGACACCATTGCGTGCGTGAAGATCATTCTTTTCTTTTTATTCTTCCAGCCAGAAGTTTCAGTCGTATCAGCGAGATCAAAAGTTCTCTCAAGTTTTAATATGAAGATATACAGTAGCATTGCAGTCTGTAGCTCAGTGGCGTCATTAGCGTCATGCTCATTCCTATAATTACTGTCAAGGGTCAACTAAGCATACGAGACTCCCTTGTCGAACTACACAGAGGCAGTGTGTTTTGTTTGTATTGTATGAATCCATCTTATGTTTACTGTTATGTGCTAATAAAGTATGTTCAGACCCTCCACATTTACAAGACCCCATCTTCCAATCCGTCTACAGACACGCACCCATGTACAACAGTCACCAACAATGCAATAGACACAAACACAATAGTAGTTTCACTACGATGGCCGCATATTTCTTGATGGCTCCCAGCGGGAAGTTAATCTCATAATTATCCTATAACTACTCTCATTACCATAATTTGGCCAGACAGCCAAGGCCATCCCTCTGCGGTAGTCCGTAACAGCCACTCGTGCTAATAACGTTAATGAACTCCAGGAATTAGAACAAATGCCTTTTTTTCTTAGCCAATACTCCTCTCATCAGAGGCAGAAAAAGACGTAAGTGTGTGTGTGTGTGTGTGTGTGTGTGTGTGTGTGTGTGTGTGTGTGTTGAAGCTTCCTATGACTGAGGGGATTCCCAGAATAAAAAAAAAAACCAAAAGTTTTTGCGAGACATATCGAACGTGTGAACTAAGCTCGCCAAGTACTGAAAAACCTTAACGAAATATTCACAGTAAGGTAATGTGGTGATGACAGGTAAGTGAGATCAGACTCTTAGTTAAGCACATATATACTGAGAACATTAAGATGACGGGAAAAGTCCTTCACATAACATACTACGAGAGATAAGAGGTTAAGATGCATACTGAAGAGACTTCGAATTGTTGACGAAACGAGGTCATTGTTCGTTGTGACGGTGATGTGAAAAACGATACGAGAGTATACGTATAGGATATACGAAGGCATTTACGGGGCCACCCAAGGGTCTCAGTCAACATATATGCGAATCATGATCGCGGCAGCCGGTCCACAGTTGACCCCATGTGTTCATCCTCCCAAAGGGGCTGGTTAATAAATTGGGCTATAAATACATATACATCTTTATGTACATACATATTTTTGTACTTTCATCACGTTAGCGAGGTAGCATCAGGAACAAGAGAAATGGAGAGTCTAGAACTTAAATCCAGCAGAATATAATAATGAATGAATGAATGGCAATGAGAAAAGGTTATGCTGCCCTCATTAAACTAGTCTCAGAATGATCCTCAAATAGAATTCAATGAGGATCTAGCACAATAAGCCATTGTGGAGGGTGGATAAGTATAGAAAAGAAGTCTTTGTGATAAAAATGTGGGGGAGGTTATAAGAATGTCATGGTATATTGAGCAGTGAAAATAATTTACGAGAAAACCTAAGCAAATTTGTACAATACTCTCCTGAAAGGGTTGTGACACGATGGCGAGGCAGAAGGACGCCCTTTGGCGTTCAGACAGAAGCCGACGAGAAGTGTGGCGTACTGTTCTACACATACCAGTAAACCCAGTACGAACCCTGCTATCTACAACACGTAATTCATACCAGTTCATCACCCTAAACGTTGAACTAAAAGCAACTATACGACTCAGGGAGCTAAAGCAGAGTTTGTAAAGACAGAGGAAGGCAGGTTGCACCAAGCATGGAGACGTGACATTACAAATGGGTGATGTCCTTGCTGTTCTGACCAACTCTCTGTCCTGCTCCACCACTGCTGGTGGCCACACGTGCCTAGCTATCAACTACACGTACTACCTATACTCCTCATACATCCTCAGTCTCCCATAAGACGAGTTCTTGCTATGAACAAGAGAGGAACAAGCTGGAAATGCTGCTTTTTTTTGAAAAAAAAAAAAAAAATACGATTCCCAGTCAACAGATCACCTTCCTCGTTCACTGCACCTGCGTTGCACGTACGTAGCCCAGTCCGACCCTCCAGCTGAAGTCCTTAAAGGAACAAGTAAGGTCACTATAATATCTTGACCTAAAATCTGATTTCCAAGGGCTTATTATCCTGCCCAACATATAGATGTACAACGACATCAAAGGAAAAGCGATAGAGATGACTAAAGTGTGGTATTGCGGGAATGAAAAGAGATAAAGAATAAAGAAATGTAAGATATGTGGCGCGAGGAAGATACTAAAGAAGCACGCAAGTAAAACCATCTCCATTGTTTACATCCGGGCAGAACCTGCGAGAGAGGAGGTGGCGGGTGAGGACTTACGAACGCTGGAGGTACAAGAAAATGCTACACCACACCACAGGACAGAACACAGTAGGTGAGAGCCTCATCAACTGCAGTCGGCACCACAAACACTTCACCATCGGAAAGACTTGCAACACTAGCAATATTAAGAACGTCTCGAAGTGTAATAATGGTTATATCGTATCTGTGACTCGCTACGCCCACCCGTCACTATGGTAGTGGCTCAAATGCAAAATACAACATTAGATGTAGCGATGATAATGATCATAACGTATTGCACTTCCGTTTTTTTACTTCACATGAAGCACAGCCGCAAGTTATACCGAGAAAAAAAAATCACGTTAAAATGATATTCATTACATCGACATACAACTCTTCTTTCTATTGTAAAGTTGTAATAGTGTGCTATGCGTCATGCATCATTATGTTCTTTAATGTCACGTGTTCAAACGTATGTTTGTGTTGCTATCGTGCATGCTGCCTGCTCTGGTGAATCATGTCATTACCTCTCGTGTCACCTACGCGTACTAACCTGTTATAGAATACTAGTCATGGTGTGCATATTCTCACAGTATTTGTAATATCTTATTGTTATCCGCTCTAAGTTACGCTGCTTTATGGAATATTACTCTTTATTCACGCTATCTGATCCTCTTCATGCTTCATTTTACGAGGAAAACAAAATTCAGTAAGGTCCACGTCAAAAATCTACAAGCAAGAACTGTAGAGATAAGGAAAATGTGTTCGCCAACAGCGAGGTGGATTAAGTAACAAGTAATTTTTACGAATCTTTTTTTTTTTATCTAAATTGGATCCAATCTGAAAAAAGAATATATTATATGAAGGGACATGTTCTTATGACAAACAGCTGCTTTAATGAATATCCAGCTATGACAGGTCTGCGGCATGTGGTGTCAGGACAAATAAAAGAATTTCATATATATATATATATATATATATATATATATATATATATATATATATATATATATATATATATATATATATATATATGTTTGGGTGAAAAGAGTGGTGAGAGTGAGTGAGCTTGGAAAGGAGACTTGTGTGAGGAAGTACCAGGAGAAATTGAGAGCGGAATGGAAAAAGGTCAGAGCAAACGACTTAAGGGGAGTGGGTGAGGAATGGGATGTATTTAGGGAAGCATTGATGGCTTGTGCAAGAGATGCCTGTAGCATGATAAAGGTGGGAGGTGGGCAGAATAGATAGGTTAGTGAGTGGTGGGATGAAGAGAATTGTTAGTGAAGGAAGAGAGGCGCGTTTGGACGATTTTTGCAGGGAAGTAGTGCGAATGACAGGGAGATTATAAAAGAGGCAGGAGGTCAAGAGAAGGGTGCAAGAGGTGAAAAAGAGGGCAAATGAGAGTTGGGGTGAGAGAGTATCGTTAAATTTTAGGGAGAATAAAAAGATTTTTTGGAAGGAGGTAAATAACGTGCCTAAGACAAAAGACGGAAAGAGAACATCGGTGAAGGGGGGATAATGGGGACGTAATAAGTAGTGGTGAAGTGAGAAGATGGAGTGAGTATTTTGAAGGTTTGTTGAATGTGTTAGATGACAGAGTGGCAGATATCTATAGGGTGTTTTGGTCGAGGTGGTTTGCGAAGCGAGACGGTCAGGGAGAATGGTTTGGTGAATAAAGAGGAGGTAGTGAAAGCTTTGCTTTAGATGAAAGCCGGCAAGGTGGCAGGTTTGGATGGTTTAGCAGTGGAATTCATTAAAAAAGCGGGTGACTGTGTCGACTGGTTGGTAAGGATATTCAATCTATGTATGATTCATGACGTAGTGCCTGAGGATTGGTGGAAGGCATGCACAGTGCGATTGTACAAAAGCAAAGGGGATAAACGAGTGTTCACATTACAAATGTATAATTTTGTCGAGTATTCCTGGGAAATTTTATGGAAGAGTATTGATTGAGGTAAAGGTATGTAGAGAGCATCAGATTGGGGAAGAACAGTGCGGTTTCAGAAGTGGTAGAGGATATGTGGATCAGGTGTTTGCTTTGAAGAATGTATGCAAGAAATACTGAGAAAAACACATGGATCTGTATGTAGCATTTATGGATCTGGAGAAGGCATGTGATGCTCTGTGGAAGGTATTAAGAGTATATGGTGTGGGCGGTAAGTTGCTCGAAGCAGTGAAATGTTTTTATCAAGAATGTAAGGCATGTGTACGTGTAAGAAGAGAGGAAAGTGATTGGTTCCCAATGAATGTCGGTTTGCGGCAGGGGTGTGTGAAGTCTCCATGGCTGTTAAATTTGTTTAGGGAGGCGAATGCAAGAGTTTTGGAGAGGGGCAAGTATGCAATCTGTTGTGGATGAGAGGGCCTGGGAAGCGAGTCAGTTGTTCGCTGATGATACAGCGCTGGTGGCCGATTCGGGTGACAAACTGCAGAAGTTGGTGACTGAGTTTGGTAAAGTGTGTGAAAGAAGAAAGCAGAGAGTAAATGTGAGTAAGAGGAAGGTTATTATGTTCAGTAGGGTTAAGTTAATTGGGAGGTAAATTGGAATGAAGAAAACTGGAGGAAGAGAAGTGTTTTAGACGTATGGGAGTGGATTTAGCAGCAGATACATATATATATATATATATATATATATATATATATATATATATATATATATATACAACAAAAGAGGAGCAAGTGGCATCGGGCAAAGAAGAGGTAATGAGATTCTGTGAGCAATATGAAGGACTGCCGAATGTGTCAGATATGATGGTAGATGTAGGGTGTTTTAGATATGGAGCAAGCGAGTCATAGCAAATGATTTGGTTAAAAGAAGAGGTAATAAAGGCCTTTCATAAGACACAGCGGCTGGATCAGGCGAGAGTGCAGTTGAATTTCACAAGAAAGGAAAGAGTTTCTTGTCGATTTGTTACATAAATTTTACAATGTGTAGATCATGGCGAGGTGCCTAAGCAGTTGCGAAATGCCTGTATATTGGCATAGAATAAAGGCAAGAGGAACAAAATTTTATGCTATAATTACAGGGGTTTAAATCTATTGAGTGTACTTTGTAAGATGTACGTGAGAGTAGTGATGAAAAGGGTAGTGTCATCCACAGAATATCAGACTAAAGAATAAATATAGGTACGGGAGTTGTACACGTGTCTACCAGGTGTCTGATTTGACGAGTTTGTACAAGTAATACTCAGAGATGACCGATATGCATATACCATTTATGATGATCTGAAGGAAGCGTATGATAGGGTGGATAGAGATGCACTGCGGAAGGTGTTTGGAAGTGTGAAAAAGAAAGAAGTTGAAAGTGAATGCAAGTAAAAGAAAGAATATTACGAGGTTTAGCATGGGGGAACGACAAGTGGGTATGAATGCGAGTTTGCAAACTGGGAAAGAACATGGTAGCGAATGGGACTATTAAAGCTGAAGTGAAGCACAGGGTGGGTGAGGTGGCAAATGTCCCAGATACATTGAAGTGTGTGTAGTAAGGTCACCGTCTGTAAGTGAAGAGGCAGGTGCTGTATGGGCGAAGGCTGAGAGTTATTTATAAATACAAAATGCTAGAGGGTGAAGCGTCGGACCTTAGTTTGAGAACTACGTGTGGCATGAGGAGGGTTGAACTTTTAAGCGAGTGTGATATGTGTGTTATGGCAGTAAGCTGAATATGATAAGTGAATAGAGTGTAGAGAAGTGGTTTGCACTTATGGAGAGGATGAGTGAAGAGCGACTGAATAAGAATGATCTATGTATTAGAAGTGGAGCGAGAAAGGGGGATGGGGAAAACGAGATGTTAACATGGCGGGAAAGGGGCTTTGAGATAACGAAGCCTGATCATGCAGGAGGATAAAAGGTGTGCATGAGACAGACTTGAAACGATGTCGTCTAATGGGGGCGACTTGCTGTCAATAAGCTGAACTTGAGGTAAAGAGAAACTACGAAAAGAGTTTGTGGGGATTGGCTTTGGATAGAAGGTTCTGGCTCGAGGATGGGTATGAGCAAAGGAGGCTAGTCTTCGTCTGTTCCTAATGCTACTTCGCCACGTGATGAACAGCGAATCATATATATGTATACTATGTTTCTGCATCTGTATGTGTGGATATATCTCCTTTATACGGTTGCAGAATGACTAAAATGTTTACAAGCCTACAACAGCAGAACTGATATTACAAATACTCGTGAGAAAAAAACATTTCACATACTTAAAATACACGAACAAATTTGCTATCGTATACAAAGAGAATGAATCTCACTCTTGAATCCTCAACACCATCAGAATGCCTGGCCAGTTATATTCTACCAACATAATACAGTTATATATTATAGTTCTCAGGTAAACCCGACTACACTTGACCCAAATGCACATCCATGCCTGGAGCCGCTGTGGACACATGATTACAAAACTCGTCGGACAAGCCAAGCTTTACGACTATCATTCTGTCAACGTCCAAATACGTAATCGAGTAACCCTGAACTTTGACCTTCTGACCGAAAGAAAAACACACCAAGAATAGTACATATCAAGGTCAGTCCGTTTCAAGTCTGAGGCTATAAACGTCATTCATTACCGAGTTCCTGTGCATATACACACGCAAACACAGACAAACACTCGCACTGAAAGACGGAACGAGGGAAACTTATGATGATTAACAGATGGTGCAAAAATACGGAGAGGGCTAAGAGACGGGTAGAAACTGATAAAGGAAGCAGTGAGAAGGGGCGTCATGAGTAATCTTTACTTAAGTCACTAACACTGAGAAAGATTGTGTGAGGTGTCTTGCTTTATATAGAGACTGAACCAACGCGTGTTTGAGGGGCGGGGACAATATGTTAGTTTAAGTACGCAATTATGTAATCACAGACAGACAGACCCACACACACACACATATATATACATATATTATATATATATATAATAGCACGGATACAGCAATCAAAATGCCCAACTGAATGAAAAGCATCATACGTTCCCAACGCTGGGATCAACAAGCCCTCAATCTATCAGTGAAGTGCGAGCAATACCCATCACCTCGATTCCTGACCACAACACCTTACAAAACCTAAGCAAAACCAACGATGTTGTCATCAACCAAACCAAGACAGTAGTCATGCATATAAGCTTCTCTTCCAACCATAGTTCACTCTTACTGTCTGTCACATTTGGCCTTGGCTGCCTCCAGTTCGGGTAGTCCACTAAGGTTCTAGGTGTCCAATTGCACGACGAACTAAGCTGGATAGAGCATGTCAGAACCATCATCAGATCTTCCAACTTTCGTCTCTAAATATCTCGTGAACTCAAGATACCTGGACTCCTTGCACCTTAAGTGAATATTATCTACACAACTTCCAGTCTTCCCAAACTCGCATATGCCTCTCCCGTCTAGTTTTCTTGCTAACCAAAGCACAGCAGAGGAAGTACTACTAAAGCTGCAGGAAAGGACGTTGTAAGGTCATTCTAGGTCCATTTACATCATTTACAAGAGTCACTCGTCACCATGATTTTCTACATCCACCACCTGAAGCTTGTTCAACATTCTGCACCACACTCGCCACTTTTTCACCACCTGCCACCTGAGGTCACTCGTTTCGAGCTGCTGACCGGCTATACCACCACAGTGTGTCCATCTGAGCCAGTACAAACCGCTACGAGAACAGCCACATCCCACCTTCAGTGATCATTATCAGCAGTCGAGAGATTCCATATCAACCTTCACCTTCTGCACATGTTTTAAGATCATGAGCTTAATACCTTCATTCTTACAGACATCGTGTTTCCCGTTATATGCAATGTTGTACACCATCTCATCTTCAATACAAACTCAACTGCACCACGCCCTCATCTTCACTACAAAGTTTACTTCCCAATTCCCTCAATTTCACAACACACTCACCATTACGGTCCCTAAAAACTTACTCCCACAGCATTATTTCTTTATGCCATCGTCTTCGCCACTCCTTCGTATTCACCAACGCTCATCTTCACTGCATCCTTATCTTCACTATCTTCACAATACCCATACCTACATAAATCTAGATTAAAATGCGACTACGTCATCTTCACGATCCCATTATATTCATTAAGGTAGGTTCAATGCCCTCATCTTCACTGCTCAGACCCTCATCATCATCACGCCCAACAACACCCTTATCTACATAGCTAAGGCCATCACCATCCTTACAACCCCATCACTTAGCATTCAATAATACTGACCTTTAACATAAACACTACAGGCGGACGTCAAGGTTAGCGTGTTCCACACACACACACACAAACACAAGGTAATAAACACACAATACCATTGCTAAATGTATAAACAGATCATTACTATCATTTGTTATTATGTTATTAACTGCTTTTGTTATTATTAATCATTATCATTATCATCCTTATTATTAACATTAATATTATCAAAGTGACTTTCATCATTAACACAAGCGTTTTCTGATGATGTAATGATGATTGATGATGTAGTAAATACAGTCTCTTGACCAGACACTAAATGATGAAAGCTAGGTTCAAGTCCGCTCGAAGAAGCAATTAATGATAATTCCAATACTATCACCAACACCAATCAAACATATATATATATATATATATATATATATATATATATATATATATATATATATATATATATATATATATATATACATCCTAGCCTAAGCCATGTACCCAATATACCGACCAATCCTTAGGGAAAGATGAACAACTGGGTTGACTGTGGACCGACTGCAGTGACGAAGATTCGAACCTTAGGCGAAGCGTAAAATGCATCATGGTCAGAAAAATTAACCACTACACCATGGTGTTATATATATATATATATATATATATATATATATATATATATATATATATATATATATATATATATATATAATCATACTATTTGCCATTTACCGCGTTAGCGGGGTAGCGTTAAGAACAGAGGACTGAGCCTTTGAAGGAATATCCTCACTTGGCCCCCTTCTCTGTTCCTGCTTTTGGAAAACTACAGACGACAGGGGAGGATTTCCAGCCCCACCGCTCCCTCCCCTTTAGTCGCCTTCTACGACACGCAGGGAAAGAGTACTAAAAAGTTATCCAATGCCTCTTTCCAAAGGCTACTGCAGCCAAAGACAGGGAAATGTATACTCCTTTGGAACGAGCTTTTTTGACAAGACTACATTTTTTATCATTATATATATATATATATATATATATATATATATATATATATATATATATATATATATATATATATATATATACACACACACACCCACACACGAGTATATATATAAATCTGGGTAGAGAAAGAGACAGCGATGTAACTTAAACGGAACAGCTGACGAGTGAGGGCGATGCAGGCGACGACCCAGTTCCTCTACGTGTGTGCGTGTGTGTGTGTGCGTGTGTGTGTGTGTGTGTCAGGCTGACCAGGAGCGCCGCGGATCAATAGTGGTCCAAGGGCCGTCGTCCCCGCACTGCCCTGGAGAAGCTAGGGATTCCCCTGAAGCCTTGAAGCCACGTCATGGCTGCTCATCGCGGGGAGGTGAGGCTTTCCAGCATCGTCAACCACGTCGAGGTGTTGGTGGTGGCCAGTACTACGTGGGAGGGAGGAGATGCGTTAAGCACGTAAAACTACGTCACGGTAGGTAGGAGATATTGCTGGGCAGCAGATCCTCGACAACCAAAGGCAAGTCTGTAAGGCCCAGAGCGACATCGTGTCACATATAATAACAAGGAATGGACTCCCTCGGGCCACAAGCCACGTCACGTGGGCTTAAGTTGTACAAACGGGGTTTTTCTTTTTTACACCTTCGTCTCTTCATATTGAATGATATCGCAATACCGGGGTTTTCGGCACTCTCAACCAACAAACATACGTCGAAAACAGTATTCATTTTTATTTTCACACTAAGCCAACTAATTTACGCCGATAGCAAAGCTTGAGACTGTAGCCTTACAGTAAAAGAACCGTTATATATATATATATATATATATATATATATATATATATATATATATATATATATATATATATATATAATGTATAGTATCTGACACACACACAGGAGAACACAGAGGCCAGGACACGGTTAGAGCGTCAAGATATAGTGTTAGAGATTTCATTCATCATCTAAACACGTTCACAGATGAGTCAACTTATCCCTAACCTTTACAGGCACTCATAATGCAGGAGAGGATATTCTCGTCATACTGGAGCACAACCTGATGACGCGCGTCCTAGGGTCCTTGGGGGAGGCAAGGCGGGGGTTGGTCGACCACTGCTGCTGTTCCCATGTTTTACATATGCAATGGTGACACGTACCATATAGTACCCACAGGACGGCAACATTCAGCCCAGTGTCTTCCCCAGCGTGAACGTACAACGCAAGGGAGAGTGCTGCATACAGAAGAATAACACGTGATATCAATTAGAATAAAAAACCTAAAGCCATACAAGAATAAAGCTAGTAGGAGAACGGCACATTAGCTTCCGAGTCCCTCCTTGCGTGACCCTCCCGGCTCGACAACATTCGCCTCTATAAGCATGGTGGTATGTCTAGTGCCCACCGACTGCCAGTCAACCGAAGAATCCCACCATATATTACTGATGCCTGACAGACGAGAAGACTTACTACAGTGGACTGAACCTCTCAGTTACTCAACAGCTACGGGGGGTTCTTGTTGTTATTAGTAAAAGAAGGGGGGGTAGGAGAGGGCGTGGTCACAGGGAGCAGACCCGTATTGTAAGGTTAAAGGTTTACGACAAGATCAAGAATGCATACATAAACATGACAGAAATATATCAAGTAGGAAAGGTTACTCTTAAGTCAGCAAGGTTACTCTTAAGTCAGCAAGGTTACTTTTAAGTCAGCAAGTCAGCTTAGGGTGTGTGTTATTACGAACGCTCGAGTTTCTCTCACACAGCTCGAGAACTTAGAAAATTTCTGATGCAGACGACGTGGTACCATACACACAAGACATATGTAGCTACTGTCATAAAGTACTTAGGGGAATCTTTTCCTCATACATCTAATGTCACGACGCCCAAATGGTGACCCAAGTCTAGGGGGCTAAGTGCCCCAAGCTAACCCACTATGCAACACGGGAGATCTTGATGGTCATTCGATACAGAGAATAATCCTAAACGCCAACACAACAAATCGAAATCATTTACGTGTAACATGGTCATCTCAACTGAGATATTGACGAGTAAATTCAGGTGAGGAGGCAGAGCGAGGGGATGGTAGGAATGTTGTATGCAGTTCCTTCATATTTAATGAGAATGTCTGAAAATGAGCAGCAAGTGCCCGAGCCAGAATCTGGAGGAGTGGTGTGCAGATGATGAAATCTTAATGTGAACACAAGCCAAATTAAGGTGGATGTCTCTCGACGGGAGAGAGAGAGAGAGAGAGAGAGAGAGAGAGAGAGAGAGAGAGAGAGAGAGAGAGAGAGAGGCACGTTTGTGTGAGTGTACGTGAGTGGAATGTCTTCAGGTAATGACGATGGGCAACAAGTGCAGGCATCCTTGTTGCTGAAAGATGAAGACATAACAGATGTTGCGAATCCTATGATGGAAGCCGGAAAAAAAGAAATACGAGTGACCGGGAAGAAACGCGATTAAACAAAGGATCAACTTGTTTGGATATATTTAGACGAGGTATTTGGAGAAGCTGAACGAAGAGGGTGACGAAATGGTGGTAAATAACAAACGCACAGATAAACTGAGGGAAAGGAAATAAACAAGGCCCTCAGCAGAGCAATCAGGAAAAATAATCACAGAAAACACGTGACTGAGGCAATGCCAAGGGAAGGGAGACTACTGAAGACCGTGATGAAACACGTACTTCCGAGGTGCATGTTGAAGTACAAGTAATTAATGATAGCTGAAGTGGTATAGGCAGCGGTACACCCCCGTCATGAACGATCTCCGAGGAGAGGAAGAACAGGTGGGCTGGCTGTGAATCTACTGCTCTCTCGGGAATTGAGGCCTTGGGGAAGAGGTGGGCGAGGTGGTAAGGGTGGGTGGGTGTGTGTGTATGTGATTCAGTTACCATCACTATACAATGGAGGGTGGTCATAGCTGTTGCTTCTGAATCTCCATTATAAGATTCATACGCCAACTGCACATCATGATCCGCGACTCGACATCCTCCCGGGCTCTGCTGGGCAGCGGAAACAAACTCTGCAGAACGTGCGTGTTGCTGAGGGACCGACTCTGTGCAAGCACTTCCCAAGGACAGGACAGATGACTGATGAAACGACGCTACCTCATGGAACATATGTGAAGCTGTTCTCGGTAGCTTGGGGTCTACTTCCTGGAGCGATATATATATATATGTTCTTGTAGTAAATCGGCATGCCCATGTGAAGCACCGATATGACGTAACTCGCTGTAGAAATAGATACAAAAGCTCCAAGCTTTCGACTGTATTTCATGTCATTTTCGGGGACAGCTTCTCGTCATACCCTCAATGCATGATCCTTGCAAATGGCTTGAAATACAGCCGAAAGCTTGGAGCTCCTGTAAATATTTTTCCACAGGGCTGACACATACACAGGTGTTACCGGACTCCGCCTGCTCGAGGTCACACAGCTATATAAAAGTTACCTTTGTCGAGTAGTAGTAGTACAGTCCAGTCAAAGAACTCGCTTCAAAATAGGCCATCCTGTACCTTCTACTGAAAGCAGCGCAACCTTAAAGCTGCACGTGTTCCTAGATAAGCGGACCTAGAGTTGCATCTGCAAGTTCCCGTCATGAAAGAGGCCTGGAGCATTATGCATATATATATATATATATATATATATATATATATATATATATATATATATATATATATATATATATCGTGTGTCACTGGCATCATCCTGTATCGCGGGGACGAAGGGCTGTAGCTGTACCTTGTCATATACAACGACCCTCCATTTGTACGAGGGAATCGAGTGTATACATAACCTCTCATACGGCTCCCCTGTGTTATGATCTCAAGTCCACATGTGCGGAGGTGGTGAACAAGGTCTACCACTCTGTCAAAAAACTACTTCACTCTCCCCTGAGTGTGACCACGACAGGCTAACATCTCTCTCAACCCTGCACAGTCGTGTATATAAATACATTTCCTCCACTACTCGCGTTCGGCAATTATCACGGAACACTATATGCCTCACCGTTTCACTACATGAACTTCCTCAGATAGAATTACTGAGGAAAAGCTCTGTATATACACGAGAACTCTTCCGTATCTTATCTATATCTACAGTAAAACATAAAACAAATCCATAACCCTGATGCACCTCCACATGTTGCTAAAACCTTTAGCTTATACTACTACGTACCACATATACTACACCCATTAGCAGCATTAAGCGGTCTTCTGCATACAATAATGTTCAGACCTTTGCAAATTCCTATAGATTCTTCATACATCTTTTTCTTCCGAGCTTTATATACTGTTCCTCACTAGCATATGGGCCACACGTACACTGTTTGTGTGTGTGTGTGTGTGTGTGTGTGTGTGTGTGTGTGTGTGTGGCCTTAGCATTGTCCTTTATAGCGTAAGAACGTGTCAAAGATCTTATGGGAGGAGGAGGTAGCTTCACGTTGATGGCAGCGGATAGGTCTAAAATCTAGTCAACCAATCAACCTCCCTAACAGGGAGCATAATCATTATTATTACACTAGTCCCTCTAACAGACATACTATACCCAAAAGACTCTCTTACGTAGTTCTTAAAATGAACTTTTTTCTTTATCCCTTCACTGTAATCAGTGCGTTCGTCGGATCATTCGACACTCGACCACTTTACTACATCCTACCTACAGTTGTTCTACCTCCACTCATCCACATCTGGTGAGTGAATTTCTATATTCTGTTGCTTTGCTCATCTTCTCATTCGTTCCTTTATGATTATCTCCGCTCTTGCATGCCTATCCCATGCTTACCCGACCTCCAGTCTTAAACTAACACCCACCTACCACACTCGACTCCCACCTTCCACGATCATCATTCTCCTTTACACTTAGTTTCCTGCTTAAGAGAGCACGTCACTGCTCTTCACAATAGACCCCCATCCTGAGTTTTGTATTACCCAATTCTAAAATAACTCGCTGAAGAGTCTTATTTCCTTACTCTTATCAACATGAACCGACATTATCATACTTATTTTCATATTGTTTATTGCTAAATTATTATGTGGTCTGCTTCTGTACATTATGTTCTATATACAACAACTTGTCGATATGATCATTCCACCAAGCTGGTTTGCCTGCTGCTCCCTCGACCGGTATACACTCGCAGTCCTGCGGAGTCTCATCCCTCCTCTGTCGACGTCTCTCTTCAGTCTCCTCGACCCAGCGTTTGCCTTACTGTGTACCGCGTCATCGATATCCCTCAGCTTCTCATCTAACTTCTCCTGGAAACTTAGTCTCATACTTTCATTCCTCAACTTCAAAACTTTTATCGCCTCACATTTTCCCCTCACATACCTGGTACTAAACCACGTGAACTAACATTCCAATCGCATGTCACTATAACGATGTCAAGTTCCTACCATGTCATTTCACTAACCTCCCATACTCGTATACTCTCATCTATTTTCATCTATCAGTCTAATCCTTCCCAACATCGATGTCATGAGTATTCATGGACGTTCTTGTGTTGAAGGTATGGATCTCCAACAGCGGGAACCCCGAGGTGAGCCTTTTCATATATCCCTTCGCCTCTTGTCATTTTCACCAGAGCCCATAACCCACCTGTCACTCAAACTTCTGGTTCAGCTGCATCTCTCGTCCTTCCATTCGTACCAGCCATTAGCAATGGCTCCCTACAATCTATTTAATTATATTTTCAAGTTTTCTCCAGAATACATCAGTGATCTTTGTCTGTGCTTGGCAGATTATAACATTTGACAGCTAGAGAAAGGATGCGAGCGGATGTGGCCTTTCTTCGCCTGTTCCTAACGTTGTCTTCCTAAGGCGAGAAACAGCGATCATATAAGAGGTTTATATATATATATATATATATATATATATATATATATATATATATATATATATATATATATATGTGTGTGTGTGTGTGTGTGTGTGTGTGTGTGTGTGTGTGTGTGTGTGTGTGTGTTTCCCCCTTCATTTGATCGCAGTTTCCTGCGTTAACGAGTTAGCGCCAAGAACAGACAAAAAAAAGTCCACATCTGCTCACATCCATTCTCTAGCTGTAACAGCAACCACTGCTCCCTAACCACAACGAAGCCCCACAGGTCTTTCCATGGATTACTTCAGCCGCTCCACACGCTCTATTTCAGTCCACTGACAGCACGTCGACCCCAGTATGCCACATCGTTACAATTCAGCCTATCCCTGGCACGCTTTTCATCTTCCTGCATGTTCAGGCCACGATCGCTTAAAATATTTTTCACTCCATCCTTCCACCTCCACTTTGGTCTCCCGCTTCTCCTTGTTTCCTCCACCTCTGACACATACATCCTTTGTCTACCTTTCCTCACTCATTCTCTCATATGTCCAACCCATTTCTACAGACGCTCTTCTGCTCTCAATCACACTATTACCAAACATCTCTCTTACCCTTTCATTACTTACTCGATCAAACCACTTCAAGCTTGCATCATGAACACAGGAACAACAACCATCTCACCTGCACACATCCAAACTCAAGTATGATATGCAGGAACTAGAGCTTAGCGTCCACAACCAAACCCCTCAAACTACTGCATGATTTATCCTGGTCCAGTTCATGGAGAGCCCGTCGCTCCCCATACACCATATCGCTTCTATTCATCCTATCATTACACGCCTCTCGCCGTCCTGAATGTTCAAGCCCCATTACTCCAAAGCCGTCTTCTCGGTCCTTACCCCCACTTTACTCCCTTGCTCTCCCCATTATCATCATACAGATCCTCTTAGTCTTTCTGCCAACGGAGATCTAGAACGGTGCACCTAATTGCGGCATCGCCTTCTGGAAAAGAAATATAAACACATGTTCTTTTAAGAAATTGGTGATGCTCCTTACTCCCCATCCCGGCCCGGGAAAACTGTTGTGTTAAACTTCCATCGTCTATTGAGTAGAGAGAGATTATACTAGCTATCATCCTTTGGGAAATAGATATCATCCACTAAGGAACAGAAACTGCCACCGAAGAATAGATAACTGCTCTTGAAAACGGATATTATTCCTAGATAAATCGCAACATCTCCCGAAATTTTTCCCCAAGAGAGAGCAGCGTTGTTGCCTCCCCACCACAAATATTACTCCTCGCTACCCCTCACCCCTGAAGATCGGAACCGACTCTGGGGAACAGATATTACCCCTGCTGAAGATAAATACTCTAACTAGTAAAGATTCACATCGATTTCTTTAAGAATTGATGCATTTTTTTCCCCTCTCCCATTCCAAAAATGATATAAACCCACCCGTGGAAAACTAGGTCATTGCCCTGGGGAAGTAGATATACGTGACCCCGAGAAACATATTGCCACCAGGGAAATAGTACTCTCCCCCCAAAGAATAGGTTCGCCTGAGATAACACGGGAGGGAGCGGGCTGAGGGGAGCAGCGAACACCAGATAAGACTTATGCGTAACGTGTACCTCCCGCGCCCCGCCACGCTCTCACTCACGCACACGCCCACATCCAACCTTCACTCACACCTACACGCGACTTATCACGCCCACATGGGACCATCACGCCCTCACTGGACCATCCTCATCCCTAAACGGACCCATCAATACGCCCACACAGGACTATTACGCCCACACGGGATCATCATCCCGCCCTCACAGGACCATGATCATCACACTCACATAGGACCATCATCACACTCACATAGGACCATGATCATCCCCACACAGGACCATCATCACACTCACATAGGACCATCATCAACCCCACACAGGACCATCATCAGGCTCACATAGGACAACACATTGGCACAGGAAAACCATCACGCCTACACAGAACCACCGTTAAGCCCACACAGGACCATTACGCCCACACCGGACCATCACGCCCACCACACAGTACAGTCATATTCTTACATGACGAAATTAGACCAGTGATGAGTAATCGTTTTATTTTTACCTTGTGTGTGTGTGTGTGTGTGTGTGTGTGTGTGTGTGTGTGTGTGTAGGGTCACCGCGCACATGTACATGCAAAACGAATTTCTCGTCGACGTGATTAGTGAGTGTAGTAATGGTTTTCGTGTTTGTAAAGCTCACGTGAAGCACGCACTCAACCCACATGAAAGACGCACCAGGCGCACGCGCAGCACATCCACACAAATGTAAAGCACAAAGTCACATGTGTCCAGAACGCACTCAACATATGTGAAGCACGCACTCAACAACACACATAAAGCATACATTCGACCAACTTACAGCACGCCCTCGATATAGGTCAGACACACACGTGACGCACGCGAGACACGCACTCGCATACCTACGTGTTGTTGCGTGTGGAACGAGGGTTTGCAACGTACCAATATTGCTCTTGCTGGGGTTTTACAGTTCGTGGTCGAGGGACGATAATCTTGCTCTGGGCGCGACCGAACACCTCAAAATAGAGCGTCTGTACAACGCAGAACACATCGCACCGCACCACCCGCAGGAGTACCAGGTTATGATATACGGAGCGCTACATGCGACACGGGGAAAACCATCCAAATTCAAGTTTCATGAAAATGCGTATGTAAGTCGCACGTATGACGACACTGGGTCTCTCAGCGATGGCCAGGAGACACGACAGCCTTTACCATGGGCAAAGAACTTCATCAGGCGAGCCACAGCTTAAGGTTGCACAGCTGACAATATAGATTTGGGTCAGCTGTGTACGGTGGGGTGGTTGATCGTTTCGTCTATAGGTCCATCGATTGCCAGGGTAATACCTAAAGCCAACGACGTGATTTTGTGAACATCAACGGAAATACCTTCTTCAGATGTTCAAGATAATCTTAAGGGCATATATACCCTCAATGCCTGCATGATATTGTGTACCTTAAGGTGAGGATGTGTTACTGTCAAGGGTCCATTCGGAACGTCCGTAAATGTAGTACTATGAAGAAATTCGAGGCAATGAGCGAAACATCCCAAAAGGAGAACTGCTGGAGAAATAGTTCGTTTGAACCATGCTCTCCAATGAACACTGATTAATCCGTTAGGCATAAGGGTACGAGCCTTTAGCACGAGGGCAAGGCCCTTAGTCAAGATGCCCTGGCCTTAAGAGTCGACTCTTTAAGGGTCATCTTCAAGGCTTCATTACAGAAGCAAATAGTTGCTTAGAATAACCGATTAGAATAATGCTTTTCTTGGCGTTCTTCGATAATCATATCCTTCATAAGTTTTCCTCATATTAAGATGAAGATAGTGTTTCAGTAATTATCAATCAAAAACCTTAACCTGTTGGAGTGACGACCTAATGTGGACAGAACCCCTCATCTCACTAAACGATATCAACATGCGAGATTTCGAGGCGCTCGGCCCAAGATCTTGTTCGGTTTTCATCCGGACACAAAGGATATAAAAGAATCATCCACGAGAATGGAATACGTAACGACATACAGAAACAGTAATGAAGGGAGAAGTAAAAGGCAGAACACAGTGCTACACACATCATTCATCTCGAACATGGAACAATCTTTTAATGCTATTTTTTTTTTCCAAGTATCGCGTCCGAATCGATCACGTACGAGGCGTGGATGACATTTTCATGGATGACGTCTATCATTCGTATTTCTTCTCACTTTAGCGTCCTCAGCTGAACGATATGCGCATATAGTCTCACCAACGTGCTCACACACACAAATACACACACACACACACACGCACATGGAGCACTTTTCAACGTAGTATTGCAAACAGATCATCGCGAACACACTCACAACACAGACATCCTCATCAAGAATCCTGTACGTACACTTACCCTTCTACCAAAACAAACACAGACGCTCTCACGGAGCCATATACTCATACTCGCCAAAATCCACAAGTACAAACCCTTCCCACTAACACATGCACATCCATACTCTCAAATACACCCTTTAAGATAACACACTTACGTAACACACACAAACACTCCCCGCATACTAACATACCCATACACTAACACTTCCCCCACACAGACACGTACCACTAATACCTGGACACTCACTCTCTCTCTCACTCTCTCTCTCTCTCTCTCTCTCTCTCTCTCTCTCTCTCTCTCTCTCTCTACAGCATACACAAACACCGCTCTCATAAAGGGACACGCACATATATTCATCTCGGTGTTCTTTCGGTTGCACCATCTGCTTTATAAATGAGTAAACACGACTTCTCTTCAGTTCACGACCTCCGCCTCCTCCCTCCCTCACTTACTGTGCTAACATATATATACATAGATTAGTGGTACAAACAACAGGACACTGAAAGAGTGAAAGATATACATGTCAATTGTGCGTGTGCCTGCGTGCTTTTGTGAGTGAGTGTGTGTGTGTGGTGAGTGTATGGGGTGTGTGTGTGGGGTGTGTGTGTGTGTGGGGTGTGTGTGTGTGTGGGGTGTGTGTGTGGGGTGTGTGTGTGGGGTGTGTGGGCGCGTGGTGTGTGCGCGTGCGTTAACCTATTAGTAATTACTTTTGTAGGAATCACTACAAACATCATTTCAACACACCCCAACATACTCACGATGCAACTACCATAAGAGACACACCGAGCATGTATTACTCAATAGCCCTGCACTCCCTGCACACACACACACACACACGCATCACAACACTATGACCTGTGGTCCCCAACCGGTGGACGTGGCCGGCTTCCTGAATGCTGCAGGAGTCTTACAGGGATAGAAGGGACACCTGCAGCAGGAAGTATGATTGCATGAAGGAACTTTACACTCTTGGGTCCCCACCTCCTCATCTCGCTTTCCTGTCACACCATTTCTTCCGGGTTTCTTTTTGTCTGCCTTCAATTCATCTTCAGTGAAACTGCTCATCTCACCACTGCGCTCCGACTGTAAAATTTATTTCCTCACCTTCTCCGACTCCTCTCCATTCCATTTCCTTCTTTCGTTGCATAGTTGAACGGTTCCTCCTCATCTTAAAACTGTTCGATGATGACAATGTCAGACCATTTTTAGAGAATGTTAAAAAGATGTAATCGTTTCTCCCTCCGTCCGTCACTGTGGGCGAGTTTGAGGCTACGGACCTAACCGTTTAGCTTGGCTCCCTCACTTGAGGCATAAATTTTCCCACCCGCCCTTGGGATCCTCTTTACCTGATAACTCCGAGTGACTAAACTGGTGCCATTATAATAACCTGCCTTGCAATTATCATATCCAACAGATATACTTTGTACTTCTCTTCTCCCTTATAGTCCCAAGGCAACAACTGGTGTTCTCCCAGCAGCATGGGATATTCCCTTGACAACTTTCCTTCTTTGGTGAACACACATCAAGTAACCCCCCCCCCCCCACACACACACACACACACACACACACAGAGGAAGGTTCCTTTCCCAAACATTCATTAGATGATAATCATGCTATTAATTCATAACACCTTGCCCCATTATCATCACCAGCTTGCATGAGGTTGGGTTAAGTTAATCCTATGACTATCGAACGCTGGTGCCCATCCAGTTGTCTTTATAGAAAATGGCTATCTTCTGTACCTCTTGTTTCTAACTCTGTTCTTTCCCCACTGGTGTCACCTCATCTGCTAAAACGTCAAGTATGACGACTCCAGTCCCTCGGGTTATCTAGTGACGGTAAACAGGCAGCAACAGCGACCTGAACTGTACTGAACACCACTGGCTATTTCTACCCAGCTGGAAAGAGCACCTACGAAATGTTCTCAATTCACTTCCGTTCAGGTAACTGTCGTTCCACCAATGGAATCATCCATTTATATCTTGCCTGTCAGGACACATGCACGCACGCATACACACACACACACACACACACACACACACACACACACACACACAAAATGACAGTCATCTATCACCTTACCGAATCTTTTCCGCTGTCTAAAATCAATTTTCATTTTGGTATTTAGTCAACAGAATTCTTCAGATTTCGTAGTAAGTAACGACCAACCTACTCTTCCTTTCCACTGTAAAGTCCTTTTTCTTGGCAATTATCAACAACAAAAAAGAAAATTTAGCTGTGAATAATGTGATGATGGAGTGCACGTCGCTGCTGCTTCGTAACCTGTGAGACTCAGGATGGGTAAAGTCCAGTGCTCGGTGTAGATTCCAACAAAAAGGCATAGCCATACGCCCTTGATCCATGCTAACGATATGCGAACATGCTAATACATACATACATGTATCACGCATACAAGAAACAGGGCCCCACGAGTGTACAGTTCCCTCTTAGTATAGTACAAACAATTTCATACATATACATACATACAAAAAACTGCAATTTTACTCGAATTTATAGATGAACATTCATATATATATATATATATATATATATATATATATATATATATATATATATATATATATATATAAGGGAGGAAATCTATCAAACGAGGGAAAGGTCGAGTCCAAATCAGTGATAATGACATTAAGCTGCAACGTGTATAATGCTGCCTTGAAAACACTAGTACATACTCTCAGATTACACACAACCCTCACACACCAGGCACCTGTATCTCTCCTCACACACACACCAGGCACCTGTATCTCTCCTCACACACACACCAGGCACCTGTATCTCTCCTCTCACACACACACACACAACCAGGCACCTGTATTTCTCCACACACACACACACACACACACACACACACACACACACACAACCAGGCACAAGCAAGCTGTGGACCTACCGACAATGCTATGAGAACGAGGAGCCTGTTGGGCCTCACCCAACTTGCTCACCCGAAAATCAAGCCAGGGCAGCGGTAGCTCGTTTCCACGGACAAACGTTCCCGTGTCGAGCACAAGGCTCGCCTCGCTCCATTTTCCTCAAACGTATATTCAGTCATGTGTTGTGTGGTATCAGAACACTGTACAGTACACCATATCTGTCGTACACACACACACACACACACCACTGGACAAGTTTAACCCACCGAGGTTCAGATCAAAGGTCACGCCATTATACCCAAGGGCAGGACTGTACACTGTTTAGTGGCGTGTGCGCGCTCACGTCACACGGACACAATCATTAGAAATTCAGCTTCCCCGCACAAAAACATGACCGCAAGTAGACAGACAATGTTATATGGACCATATCTCTCTCTCCCTCAGTGAAAAATGGTGGAGTGGGACTACCACGTCATATTAGGGAAATGTCTAATAGTGGAAAGACCTCATGACATGAGAGACCATATACACTGTAGCCTATATGGTGATTATGCGAGCTAAAATAACGGGAATTCGCTAGTTCTCAGAAACGAGAACCTAAGCTACTTTAGCTGTAGGTCGTGTGTGTGTGGAATTACAAACGCGAGAGATTACTTCTGAATGCTAATTAAGTGGCCACTGTGTCAAACTAGGTGGCGAAACAACAGAACTGGGAAAACTTTCAACAGGGCGAAAATGAGGTGTTAGGTGTGACGATACGTTATAATGGGCACAGGTCAACGTGGGCTTGAATAAACACGCAGCTATGGCTAGGCTCCTGCAATTGAAGATAGGTGCTTGCGGCCATTGCCCGCCGCTTGCGGTTATAGCAAAGCGCGTATAGCTACAAGCAGGCGCTTGCAGCGATGGCAAGGTGCTTTCAACAACGGCTCTATGATTGTGGTTATAGCAATTCGCTTCCAGTTATGATAAAGACCTGTAGGTCATGGCGAGAACACAGAGGTTATGGGCAAAGAAAATGCAGCTATGGCAAGCGGCCCACAGTCATAGCAAGGTGATTGCTATGTACAACTAATTAATGATGTAAATCGTACATACTTTTCCTCACTTCTACTAACGATCTCTTACGGTAAGGAAGACAATGAAAGCTCATAAACGGTTCGTTAACTGCTGAAACAATACACACGAACCATATTCATCATTTACATCAAGCTTATCGTAACGTTGAGTGAACAGATACAGATCATCACAGAGAGATAGGATCACTAACAACGTTAATATTCTCGTGTTATCAAGACTAATTAGGTTATCGCTTTCCTTGCCTCCATCTAACCCGAGGCCGCACCTCTGGTCGTCTGCAGCTGATGCGAGAGGCATACCACTGGCACAGCTGGCAGGGTCGCTGACACTATCGTCCACCCAGGCACTGCGTACATCTGGCCCAGGTACACAGACGGACGGACGGCCTCGCCTTCCCATGGTTGAGGACGAATGCCTCAGAGTTGCAGAATAACGTTTAAACTTTTTTTTTCTCCTATCGTTTAAAGATTATAGCTATACACTGAACAGTGATTTATACTGCAGATTATTCTTGATTTTACAGGAATTTGATCTTTCAAGAAGTGTGAGTGTGTGTGCGCGTGTGTGCAATTTGAATGTAATGGGGGGGATGTTTCACACTCGTATTGCCCTGTCTCAACTTTGTGTGTGTGTGTATATATATATATATATATATATATATATATATATATATATATATATATATATATATATATATGCCATGTCTAATGTGTGTGAACACACACAGGCACACACACTATACAGCTGCATAGTAGCCACAATCACCCAACGCGGCGAAACAAAAATACTACCAGTACAATCCCTGCACAATATATTGAGCATGCAACACTATGCAACAGCACTAACCCTCTCTCATCCGGGACGCTTTCCATCAATCTCCACACAGACATGAAAATCTCACTCATTAGCACAATTGACAATTTGCACTCGCAGATCCCACCACCTTCAACAACCACCACTCTGGTATAATACGTTCACACCGTAAGAACTCTGAAAACACTTCAACAACCCTCTTCTTCCACTAATTTCTCTCCCCAACCCATCCTTGAACTCTCTTCCAACCACCTGAATCTACATTCCCTAAGCATGTACGTGTCATTATTTCTCATCTACGCTGTGGACACCAACAATCTCTTAAGTATTACAAACTTCAGTTCAGTGAAACACAGGATCCCTCATGCCAAAGATGACACTACAGCAATGGAGATTCCGAACCTATACTCCTAACTTGTCATGTGTTCATCCAACCAAGACATCGGCACGTTTCTTGACCTATCACCTTGGCTGGTGGACGTGCCTGGATTCTTGGACGCTACAGATATTATATATATATATATATATATATATATATATATATATATATATATATATATATATATACTAAACACACATACACATCTAACCTCTAATATCAATGTATCAACTTTTTTCTCAAGAACGTACGTAGTATTTCGAGTAGTAGTTCAGGTACCAGGCACCAACACAAAGTCAATATACCGTCATAGAGAAAAACGCTTGATACAAACAATAGCCAAATGGAATATCATTAATTGACAAGATAAATCAATTCGTACTTGTATGTACTTACGATAAATAAATTTCACCTGGCAAAATATCAAGGGAGTTCACTCCTCGTCTCGTCAGCCACTTAATTATCATCTTCCTCTACAGGAAGAAGGCCCAAGGGGATTTGTGGTAAGGTCATCACTGAACCAACTTGTTACTATCATAGTTTTCTCAAGTTAAATCATCGCGTCATCTGTAAACCGCAAGATATGGAAGAAAGTGATTAAAGAAAAAGCTTAAACAATTCTATCTTTTGACGATAAAAATTTGTTCATTCTTACTTCTTACAATTCCATGTTTTGGTATCTTTTAATTCCTTTTCCTTGCAGTGGAAATTATTCCCCACATACTGGGGAAAACAACCATTAAGTCACTTAAGTTCACGTAGTTTCCCAATCAGGAGAAATAAATGCCATACTGAACGAAAAATGAATTCATTCAGAACGACAGTACTCCTCACCAGCACGACGATAAGGCCCTTCAACACGACGAGATGCTCCACCCCCCTCCCCCCTCAGCACAAAAAGGACAACACTAAGGGCCGATCGGGTCAAAAAGGCAGGCGAAGACAGGCCATCATACTCTGGGGTAGTCTAGTTGTTATCACGATCAATTTGACAAGAGAGGAACCCACCATAGTTCTCCTGCTCCCACCAGGGTAATTCCGAGAAGCAGGTCCTCACCTGGTGGCAGGTAAAGACCTCGTCACTGACCACCAGGTCTTCCCACATCTGTCCCTCTCATGTACCTACCACGAAGGAAGGTGCCAGACGGCAGGAAGTCCTCCCTCCTCAGCCAGTGTCAAAATAGACACAGTAGCAGCACTGTGTCTGTCTTGAACCCCGCAGTGCCAAGTGTAGTCCAGTTAACACACACACACACACACACACGGCCCTCCATGGTGAAGTGGTCAGCGCGTAGTGTTCAAATCCTCAGTGTGAGAGTCTGCCCACTCCCAACCCAGGTATTCATCCTCCCCTCGGGGCTGATCGATATATGGGTGCCTGACTTAGGCCGCTGTGTGTGTGCACAGACTTACCGCTACTTTGAAATCTTTAAGTCTGTCGTGTGATAAGACAAATGAGTGTGTTGTTTACGTCTCATGTACAGAGAGAGAGAGAGAGAGAGAGAGAGAGAGAGAGAGAGAGAGAGAGAGAGAGAGAGAGAGAGAGAGAGAGAGAGATGAAAAGAAAGGGGAGACAGAGTCAGAAATGTAAAAGGACCGACAAGAAAAGAACCACAGACGGAGAGAGGGAGGAAAAAAATTAACCCACTCCATAAAACCTGTTCTCGGCCTCAGGTGTTGGTAGCCAAAGGATTAACGTCATACGACTTCCTTCCATAATCCACCAGCCCAAGACACAGCGAGACTTCAGGACTCCATACGTCAACCATTCAACACCTTCAGTACCTAATATTAGCCCAGAATTTACATGTAACCAAAAGACAACTTCATATTATTGCCTGTCTTTAGCACTATTGAGAAAGTAACATCTCTGAACTTAATGATCCCAAGGAGTTTTACAAGTCATTCTATGATATCAGAAAACTGTAAATGACTCCAGACAATCGTAAATGGCTAGGAAACTGCGAATGCAGAAAAAAATCGTAAATCACTAGAAAATCATAAATGAAAAAACTGTAAATGACTGAAAACATTCTGTAAATGGCTCAAGATAATTGTAAAAAAAAAACTATAAATTGTAAATGACTAAAGAAAACGATAAATGACTCGAGACAATCCCCCTCTGTAGATTGTTTGAGAGAGACTTGTGGCTACATGGTGATTCTATACCCTACGTTTTTCAGTCCTCTCTCTCGTGCCTGATTTGTCGTAGTCTCTCTCTCTCTCTCTCTCTCTCTCTCTCTCTCTCTCTCTCTCTCTCTCTCTCTCTCTCTGACCAGGGAGGGACTGCCCAGCTCCTGGGTATCGAGAGGGTTCGTGACGTCGGCACCGTCATCCAGCACTTCAGTGACTACCAGACTCACCTTCCCTGGCCTCGGTTCGTCTCTTCTTTCTACCTCACCCGCACGTGGGTTACTGGCATTCAGTCCACAAACACGCTCCCTTCTCCAAACCATGAGTAACGCTTCGAAACCCGTGCCCTCTCTCTCTCTCTCTCTCTCTCTCTCTCTCTCTCTCTCTCTCTCTCTCTCTCTCTCTCTCTCTCTCTCAGCCGTGGAGGTCCGTTGTAATCTGCACGAGAGCACAAGATGTTAGGCGGGAGAACTCGAAGGAAGCTGCCGCAACAGAAGCTATGGGAAACTGCGGCAAGGTCTAAGAGAACTGCGGCATGGGTCCTGGGGAGGGGAGCTGGTGTAGGGTCCAGGGGAGCAGCTGTAGAGTCCGGGGGAGTTGCAGAGAAGTCCAGAAGAGCTGCGGCAGGGTCCATAGGAAGCTGCGGAAGGAGGCCAGCAATGGAATGTCTGCGGCAGAAAACGGGATGGGCTGCGGCAGGGACCTAGTAAGATGCGGCAGGGACTAAAGCAACTACCGTAGTTCTTTCATCACCTTTGCCGCAGTCCACCTCTAACCCTTGTCGCAATTCGCCCCGATCCTTGCCGCAGCTCTCCCCGAACATTACCCCTGCCGCAGCCCATCTCTGACTCCTTCCGCAGCCCACCTCTGACCCCCTGCCGCTCTCTCCTTGGCCCTGCCGCAGATCTCCTGCGGCACCCGTCTCTCGTGTACCCAAGTGGACACATACCTCTGGCGGCGTCCCAGCAGCCTCACCACGGCTAGTCGGGCAAGAATGCAGGTCATTTCTGAGCAATGTGCAACCTCGGGCTCACGCTCGAGGCTACCATCAACTACTGTAGTATATCTTCCAGGATACTTCCCAGCGCCCGCGAGGCCACCCGGGGCTGTCGTCAACTATGCTGCAGGTCAGGCACATCTACTGCATAGTATTTTTTTTTTCTTTTCCTTTTATCTTTACTCAAACTTAAATTCTTTCGAGATAAATATTGAGTTCACATTTCTTTACATTTTCATTCAGAATCACAACACACAACTCTTATAGGGAAGCTCTTGCAGTTCCAAGGAAGTCAGCTTTATCCATCGGCTGGGTCCTCAGATGAAGTGTGGTTAGGTTGTACATTTGTCTCGGTGGGAGAAGTGTAGCAGCCGAGGAGCAGAGGTGCGGTGTTTTCAGTGTAAGAACTGCATCTCGGGCATGATGGGTCTGTGTTATGTTGTGTGTAATGATGAAGACATGGGTGGCGTCCACAGACCATACGAGAAAGTGTGACTCGTACATGTCTCAGGCGTGTAGTTTCAGATTGGCTTCGGTCTGGAGGGATGGAGTTCAAGATTGTGTTGGCGTGGGGAGGAGAGGCGGTTGTTTATCGTCTGTCGAGTAAACATGTTTTGGTAAGGTGGTATTTCCTATAGGTATAGAGGCTGGGGGTTCCGCGAGTACAGACTGCTCAAGTGTGAGGCAGGGACGAACTCTCTGCTTCCATTATGAAGCGCTCCGAGCGGGAGGTGGATTCGTGCTGCCGGGAGTGAAGCACGTTCAGGGGAGAAGTTAGTATTTGTTTCTCCCAGCTGTGGAGTGTTCATGGGTGATAAGCACCTGATCATTATTCTGAGTGCTCTCTTTTGTGCTGTCTGTAGTTATGTTTGCTTTTGAAAGGACTGGCGCCCAGGAAGGCGAGGTACTGCTTAAGGTAAACAGGATATGCACTGTTTGTGGAGATGACAGAGGGGTTCTCCCCCTTGTGTGTAAGGTGTCAGGTTAGCAAGTTTCCAGATGAATTGGGATATTATGTTGTCAAGAATGACTGCATGCCTACTAGGCCCAAGATTTTAAGTGGAGTTTTACTATGTCGTTCGGTCTTGTTACAATGAAGCTCTTTTGTGTATAAGCCAAACTGCTCTTTAATGTTTTAAAAAATTGCGAAAATTGGTGAGTGAAGGGTGGGAGAGCGGTTGTCAAATCGGATTTTATGTTTGATTACCATGACTTAGGAAAGGGTGTAGCAGGTTTGTGTCCAATTTTCGAGTAGCGTCTCATGTTTTGTGTTCACCGAGAGATGAGATCTGCTTGTAGTAAGCTTCATGTGTGGAGGCTGGGGTGGTATGGCAGATGCGATTTCTGTTACTCCTAGCCAGATCTGGGTCCTGTT
The DNA here is from genome assembly GCF_036320965.1 of Panulirus ornatus. Classification (NCBI taxonomy): domain Eukaryota; kingdom Metazoa; phylum Arthropoda; class Malacostraca; order Decapoda; family Palinuridae; genus Panulirus; species Panulirus ornatus. Next base: position 48,874,063 of record NC_092227.1, read on the forward strand.
GGTTTTGTGGTTAAGGGGGGAATGCTATCATATATATATATATATATATATATATATATATATATATATATATATATATATATATATATAGCTTTCTCTCATTCAAATGCACTAAAGCAAAAGCAAGTCTTCATCATATCTGTAGTTTCATTTTGTCCTCAAAACCTTAGTCTTTCATACACGTCTGCTACCATACACAGGTCACAACCCTACACAACGCTAAACTGTCCTTATTCTCAAATAAGACAACTCTACAGGTCTTTCACCCCTGATTTCGGTTATATCCTTCAGGCACACACAAGCAGATCTAATAATACACAGCTGAATTTCTTGTCAAGAAAAAAAAAAGCTGCAGATGTTACGGAATCATAAATTCACGTAATACTCGCCAAAGACCGCTAGATGCCGGGCTTATATGCGCTCAATATGGTGATGGCTCGTCTTATGGCCCCCGTAGCGCCTTATCTGGCTCAAAACGTATGGTCTCAGAGGCACCAAGCAGGGATTCGCAGTTCCTCATAACACTAGTTGGGTTCCGCCTGAGCAGCTGGGCCACAGACAGTGACACCAGCGGTGTCGCCTGGCAGGCCCCTTAGTGCTTGTTTATAAGGCAACTCAACGTATTCTTGCTCATGTACGTGTACACAGCCATGTAGGGCTGTGCCGATAGTAAAGATGATCTTTGTTTTCTTTTCTTCTCTTCCTCCTCCTCCCTCCTCTACTTGAGGATACAGTTACGCACAAAAGCCCCCACTAAGAGCAAGCCTTAAATGAAACTTAACAATACACCTGAAGTGATTGAGAAGTAAGAAGAGATGACAGAAAACAAGTCAATAGTTTCGGACGAACTGATAAACCTACCCGTTGAAAAAGTGGCGGGTTATAGGTGTTTGCTCGAACTTAGCAGTGTGAAGGAAGAAAAGCAAATGTCAGCCCTTAAATTCTCTGTTTTCAAATACAGAATATCATTCCAAGAAATGGAATTTGCGACATAATAAAGCATATGGCGCTATCATCACTTGCACCTCTGCCGTTCCATATGCTTAAGCTTCGACATGTATCCTGACCATGATGGATGGTGGATGTGCTATCGAAGCAGGAACAATCCCGCCTTTTGTGTCCATTTACTTTCCCATCCGGTCCTATGTTCATCATTTGGACAATGCCATGAGCAGTGATATGCAAGTATCAATGTTACAGTCACTCTGTCAGGGGTAAGTTACACTAACATTATCGGAAGGAAAACAGTTTTACTGTCATTAGAGTAGTGGCTGTAATGGTGTCAAAAGGAGCACCTTCCTCCACCTTGCCTTGCTCGGGGTTCTAACCCTTCCCAAACTACATCCATCACAGTTCCGACGTGTTTACGCCACACATTCAAACCTCTCCTAGAAAACGGAATATTTCTCGACCTCTTTCAGTGACACTGATATCATCTGTTATCTACAACTCTATGACACAACAATGAGTACGATGTTCTGGCTTCTGAACTCTAAATGTCAGGTCAAAGGCCAGGCCCTCATACTCAAGGACCTGACCGTCGTGTTCAGAAACGTCAAACTTCGCAGAGAGCAGCAAAACCTGCAGTGAACTGTACGACAGCAAAGTCTGTGTGTAGTCCGTGACACTCGTAGATAATCCATTCGGTTACAATCAAAATGTATGACTGTATTAGAGGACTGATCACCATCCGTCGCCTGAACTCTTATGATCACTCGTGCGACTTTCTAACAGGTGTTGATTCTTTGTAAGCCGTGTTTACTATGTGACTAGAGTCAAACCTGTTTATAAAGTATCTGGACAACCGGGATGTACTCTGCCCCCAGGCTTGTTCTCAAGATGGGGAAATGGTCATTGTCTATTTATCAATATGTTCGCACAAATGTCTTGTGTTACTTCAGTTATCGTGTGAAGAGACGAGCGGAACCTGGCGACAACTGCACATTACCTATCACCACCATAACACGAAGAGAAATTTCCTTGATTATAAACAAACCAAGGCCAACATTCAGTAGCAGACCATGTCCATATATATATATATATATATATATATATATATATATATATATATATATATATATATATATATATATATATATATATATATATATATATATATACAGAGAGAGAGAGAGAGAGAGAGAGAGAGAGAGAGAGAGAGAGAGAGAGAGAGAGAGAGAGAGAGAGACCCCTGTAACGGGAGTAAAAAATTACAATGGTAAGAGATGGATGATGTTTCCGGGCACGGATGGCAGGCTATGGGGGTGGCCAGTTCAGTGTGTTGGTCTATACAGAGATTATATTTACTCGCGTCGTGATGGTTGTATACCGCAATTATTGATCCTAACACAAACAATGGTAAAAGGAATAGAGAGCAGGAGTCAACAAAATAGCATGCTAGTGACATTATATGGAAATACAGATAAAAAAGAATTACCAAATTCATTCAGAAGAAATGATACCTGTAAACCTCTGTTGTTACGAGTCGCATATTCAAGCCCAGGAAGTGATTGGTCCCATTCTCAAACACGTCGGTGCCAGCCTTGTGGTGACACATGAGCACAACCCTTGGGTATGACTGCGTGGCCTTTTACCCATCCTTTTAGGTTAAAGTCAAGGTCAGGTCATTCCCAATTAGTCATCGAAAAGTCTCCAAGGCTGACGATGGTTTCTTAGTGACCAGTCTAGGAAGCACGTCTCTCAGGAACAAGGAAGAGACATAAGCTCCACAGGAAAGTCCGTTTAATCTTAAAATCTCTTGCAGTGAGCATATATGATCTCGAAGCCTTATAAACGCTTAGTTGTAACATGATGTAGGTTCCGATACCTTTCAGACGTTGACGATACAGAGCATGGAATGGAACATCGATCTCCTCACCCCCAGCTCCTGGGCTTCACATGCCCTACTACCCTGATAGCCTCTGCAATATCCTTGTTCCATGACCTCCTGTAGCAGCAGTAGCCTCTTTACCCCATAACCCTTTCCCGTAACACCCCTACCCCCATACCACCTCATCACTACCCTACCCCTTCCCGAAAGTGTCCTAAATCCTTATATATCATCCCATAACCTCCCTACTGCCAGCTGCCCGCCCTCCTAACTCCTCCAACCTCCACTAAATCGAAGGCCTCCTGTCACCCTTCCAAAACGTAAACACACCCCACACTGCCAGGTGTACCCGAGGCAAGCTTTGGGATACCACATGCGAATTAATATGCCGCCTGCGTCGCGAGTCCGCACAGGAGAAGCAACACGCCCTCGCCACCTTCAGAAAGAGCAATGGCTAGGAGGGGTGTAAGGCCTCGACGTGATCGAGGAACCGCCATACTTGGATTATAGCCCACTAAAGGGGGCCTCCCACTACCCATATGGAGAGGTTCCAACTCCAGGTTATGGCTCTACCCGGAGACGACCTCCACTATAGCACGTTAGAGATCTACTTAGGAGCCACCAGAGGAACTTCGTCTTGACTGCAAAGAGAAGCTATCAAACCTTGGTCATAGCTCCCCCAGGTGCCTTCCACAATGACATCAAGAACCACCACGCCAAAGGACAAAAAAAAATCTAATCCCAGACAGTTGGTATACCAGTGGGAGTCGCGTCGAATTGTTTTGTGAAGCCACACGGTCCACCGTTTGTCACGATCAGAAGCTCTACAGGTAACTGTTGCACGCGTGAGATCAATCCAAGATGACTTTTACGAGGCGATGAGCTCGGCAAGTCGGAACTAATGTCATGAATGGCGCTCTTAGCAACTCCTTTGGTGCACCTGAACTTGCCCAACGATATTGACTCGACTTATGGCTTTACCGAGCCCTTTCCTAACACAATATTTGATCGTCCAGGCCAAGTACAATTCGCTAGAAATTTGCTTTTACCGACCTGGCTACCGAGACCAGGTGACCCGCACCCCTTAAAAGAAGACTCGCGGCCTCACTGCACTCGCAATGCTAGGAACTGGGCGGTGTCCACGAGAGAGTGAGACCAATCTTTACTGACGGCCAGCCCAGCTCCTCGGTCTCCAGAATCCATACAGCTACATGCACTAGCAACACACAAGCTTCGTTCAACACACTTGTAATTATGCAGGCCACGAGATATTGACCTGTGATGCGTTATGCTGCCCTAAACGGCCTGCGCATACATGAGTGACAGTGTCCTCTCACCACAAACACGTACCAGGTCATAATGTCTAGTGCACACCGGCAGCGAGAAGGCAGTGATATACGAGTGTATTGTGTATGCAGAAATCAGGCAAAAAAAACTGTGATAAAGGAAATAAAGTTGAATCAATATTAATATGATTTATGATAAAGATATAACCGCAAAGTTAACTAAATATAAGGGAATATGTGTGTGTGTGTGTGTGTGTGTTTTATTTTTTGTATGCATATTTTCTATGTACGTAGGCACGGGTCAGTATAAGAACACCTGTGCGCATGCGTGGTCTGGATTGTGCATTATATCCACAGAGAAGTCTTAGTGATCAGCCAGTTACCGACTCTATAACTACTCCATAACCAAAGTCCTCTTCTGTTCCGGCAAGAGATGATCACAAGGAGGATTACTCATGATCCTCCATACCAAACCAAAGCAATTGTTTTCAAGACTATGGTTCCCAGTACACAGTTCAAATATCCCTCCCACATCATATCATACGAAGCTACAATCCATCTCTATCAGATCCTTTGGATCTGTTCCTACTTATATTTCCTTTCCATTAAGCGTACTAATCAATTTTCGAATACATTACACAGATAAGTTTTCTTTCGTGGTGGATGTCTAGACAGAAGGGATGAATATCCATGCTACAAAGCGCTGACCATGAGGAAAGGGAGTTCCAAGGAGCAGAAAGACATACACAGACAGACAAAAATTTGGAGGGGCGTATCAACAAACACACACTGACAGACACAAAAAGACAAAGTGAGAGAGAGAGAGAGAGAGAGAGAGAGAGAGAGAGAGAGAGAGAGAGAGAGAGAGAGAGCCATCGATAACATGTGGACAGTACGTACAACCTTGTTAACCAAATGATAGCCAGTCGGAAGCCTTGAATTCTCTCCCAAGACCTCCTCAGGTCATGCCGTCGTCCATACCACCGTCAGATTGCTCCTTTGTGAATCAGGGGAGACCAAAGCGTCTCGAGAATGTTTCCAAACCACCCAGACAGACACAAGAACCCCCTTCCTATCTTTTTTTTTTTTCTTTCCTCCTGCTTCCAGGAGGTCTGGAACTCAAGTGGCTACGCCTTCCTTCATCCATCACAATGAGAACAAAGTCAGCGCTATCTAAGAGGTCCACAAGAAAGATGGCTCCATCGGCAAAGACGCTGTGAGTGAAAAGTTTACCTCCGGCCGACGCTGCTGAGAATACCAAGCGAGTTTTGGTGGTAAAGCTGTGGTTCTCAGTCAACCTCAGCTTGCTGTGGACGTGAAGAGATCTGTGTTGACGGTGCGCTGGGGAAGGCGAGGTCGGCCGGCCAACCGGACAGAAATGTGCAAACAAAAGGTCGTTTCTTATACGTGAAGAAGAGATGTGCAGGAGAGGGAGTAATGAGATGCGTTCAGGAGGTTACAGCAGGAGGAACAACAACAATGGTAACAGATCCAGCACCGGCAGCAAGAGCAACAGTAGTAACAAGAGAAGCAACTCTTGAGAGCAGCAACTGTACCACCACCACCACCAGAACAGCAACAGTACCACCACCAACAGAACAGCAACAGTACCACCACCAACAGAACAGCAACAGTACCCCATCACCACGGAACAGCAACAGTACCCCATCACCACAGAACAGCAACAGTACCCCATCACAGAACAGCAACCGTACCACCACCACCAGAACAGCAACAGTACCCCTATTACCACAGAACAGCAACAGTACCACCACCAACAGAACAGCAACAGTACCCCATCACCACGGAACAGCAACAGTACCCCATCACCACAGAACAGCAACAGTACCCCATCACCACAGAACAGCAACAGTACCCCATCACCACGGAACAGCAACAGTACCCCATCACCATGGAACAGCAACAGTACCCCCCATCACCACAGAACAGCAACAGTACCCCATCACCACGGAACAGCAACAGTACCCCATCACCACAGAACAGCAACAGTACCCCATCACCACAGAACAGCAACAGTACCCCATCACAGAACAGCAACCGTACCACCACCACCAGAACAGCAACAGTACCCCTATTACCACAGAACAGCAACAGTACCATCACCAACAGAACAGCAACAGTACCACCACCAACAGAACAGCAACAGTACCCCATCACCACAGAACAGCAACAGTACCCCATCACCATGGAACAGCAACAGTACCCCATCACAGAACAGCAACCGTACCACCACCACCAGAACAGCAACAGTACCCCTATTACCACAGAACAGCAACAGTACCACCACCAACAGAACAGCAACAGTGCCCCATCACCACGGAACAGCAACAGTACCCCATCACCATGGAACAGCAACAGTACCCCATCACCACAGAACAGCAACAGTACCCCATCACCACGGAACAGCAACAGTACCCCATCACCATGGAACAGCAACAGTACCCCCCATCACCACAGAACAGCAACAGTACCCCATCACCACGGAACAGCAACAGTACCCCATCACCACAGAACAGCAACAGTACCCCATCACCACAGAACAGCAACAGTACCCCATCACAGAACAGCAACCGTACCACCACCACCAGAACAGCAACAGTACCCCTATTACCACAGAACAGCAACAGTACCACCACCAACAGAACAGCAACAGTACCACCACCAACAGAACAGCAACAGTACCCCATCACCACAGAACAGCAACAGTACCCCATCACCATGGAACAGCAACAGTACCCCATCACAGAACAGCAACCGTACCACCACCACCAGAACAGCAACAGTACCCCTATTACCACAGAACAGCAACAGTACCACCACCAACAGAACAGCAACAGTACCCCATCACCACGGAACAGCAACAGTACCCCATCACCATGGAACAGCAACAGTACCCCATCACCACAGAACAGCAACAGTACCCCATCACCACGGAACAGCAACAGTACCCCATCACCATGGAACAGCAACAGTACCCCCCATCACCACAGAACAGCAACAGTACCCCATCACCACGGAACAGCAACAGTACCCCATCACCACAGAACAGCAACAGTACCCCATCACCACAGAACAGCAACAGTACCCCATCACAGAACAGCAACCGTACCACCACCACCAGAACAGCAACAGTACCCCTATTACCACAGAACAGCAACAGTACCACCACCAACAGAACAGCAACAGTACCCCATCACCACAGAACAGCAACAGTACCCCATCACCATGGAACAGCAACAGTACCCCATCACAGAACAGCAACCGTACCACCACCACCAGAACAGCAACAGTACCCCTATTACCACAGAACAGCAACAGTACCACCACCAACAGAACAGCAACAGTACCACCACCAACAGAACAGCAACAGTACCCCATCACCACAGAACAGCAACAGTACCCCATCACCACAGAACAGCAACAGTACCCCCCATCACCACAGAACAGCAACAGTACCCCCATCACCACGGAACAGCAACAGTACCCCCACCACCACAGAACAACAGTACCACCACCACCAGAAGAGCAACAGCAGCAACAGTAGTCACAGCAGAAGCAACAGTAGCAGGAGAAGCAACAGCAACACCAGCAGCAGCTACAGCCACGGCATCGCAGGCAGAGTTAGGAGCAGCCACAGTACCACCAGCGCAGCAGCAGCGTTAGCATCACCCACCATGAACGGTGGTGGGAGTGATCACAGATCCTGTGGTAGATACAGCAGTACACATGACGCGGGTCAGAGAAACTTTAGATATTACATCACCTGGTCACAGATCCTGTGGTAGATACAGCAGTACACATGACGCGGGTCAGAGAAACTTTAGATATTACATCAAAGGCACGAGTTGCTTATATTAATATGGGATCGTAAAGGAAGTAGCAATGAAGGCCTAAAGTTGCATCATATACCGCTACATTCGTCTTCTAGACTTGTGTGATCACACATACACAGTGTTCTCTTAAAACGTGAACATAACTACAGCATTTTCACAGATGATAAAAGATATAACTTATGCGTTGGTAGGCATCCTGTAGAAGTGATCAGATAACCAAGTTATCACATCAAGACGCCACAAAATGTAACTATATAGGACGTCATTTTCCCTTGTGGTTTGTGAACAAGGTTTAATGGATAGCCAGGAAGACATTTTATACATTTTGTAACTTTAGTGCAGAAAAGGATGATGTGTCTAAATGTTTAGTGCTGCCCTATTCTCCTAACTCAGCCAATGTCAAACAGGAATTAAAAATAGTGCTTTTAATATAACGCTATCAGTGATAATTAAAAAAAAAAGGCCAAATTACCATAAAATTGGAGGTGTTTACGCCGATAATTCTAAGGCATTTATGGATGGATACATTGGCTAAACAGGTAGAACACAAAGTGCTATTAGCACAATAATTGAGCATTGGCAAGAAAATCACCTGCAGACCTTAACCGAGTCATTACTGTATCCCTCATCGCATCATGCTACCTGTAACGTAATGAATGTCTTAACTTAATATCAATAATGAATGTCTTAACTGTTAATATCAATAATGCTAACCAATCCTCGCGTGACTTTTAAAACATCCTCCTAGTAACCAAATAATCATGAAAAAAGGATCAAGACAGGATTGTACGAGACGGGTGGTTGAACATGCATCTCGCTACCCAAGCCAACCACACAATCCCCCCCCCCCTCGTGGCACCCCCTCCCCCACTTTCCCTTTTAACGGCCAAGACAGTTTCTGCTCTGGCATGGCGGCGAGAGGGTGTACAAGCCTTTGTAATTATGGTTAACAGCAAGTACAAGATTACGCGCACCACTGCGACCTACACAGCAGTATTATCTATTTTCCCTTGAGTAACTACGATCTGATTGATGCGTTTAAGTGCCCTAAGTAAGACGGTAAGACCCTTGGGTATTGTAATGGTTTGATGTTCGATTTGGCCTAACCTATATAGGTCAGGTTAAAGGCAACGCTATTATAACCAAGCGTTGCACCGTCGTGTTTTAGGGTCATACCACTGTATTTAAGAATTAGGATAAGACAGAAAAATATCCAGATTCAAAACTTATAATTGCGCTCTAAGGCTCATAAGATATCAATGACCATATATATATATATATATATATATATATATATATATATATATATATATATATATATATATATATATATCCTAGAACCTTTTTCTTGGGTTCGTGTAGATGTAGCTTCGAGGCTGCCTTCCAACTAGAAGCAAATGATGCACTACTTTGGAGTGAGAAGCGTCTTTCTAGGAGGGCACTTCTTCATATCCTGTGATATAATACAGCCTTCCAGGTTAATTTTCCTCACCGGCGGTGTAAGCACGTGAAGACGGGATCCAGTAACGCCCATATTAAGGCAGGTAATGAAACCTCTAAACATCTGACTGCAATACGACGGAAAAATTTCAATACTGCAATAAAACGAAAAATGTAAATATGAAGTACACCAAACATCAATTTCTACTTAACACCTCAGCAGTTACCGAGGTTCAGTCGTGTCACAAAACTCACTAATATTCTAAAAGTCAGTTTACACGTACGAGAACCCTCCGTGTATCTGATTTTGGCACATTTGTTTCTCCTCTAACCGTTTTCTTCACTCGTAGCTATTTGCTCCTCCTATTCTTTCCGATTTTCAAAACAAGTTTCATTTTTCCTCTTAAAGTTAGAAATAATTTCTGATGGTTCTCGTAATGCTTACTGCTTGCCTCGCATATTCGTTCGTCCTCCACCGCTGCTGAAAACTCTATACTCTCTCGCCTTCCTAAACAAACACATTTTAAACTGTATCCATCATTTTCCAGCTCTTTCCTTTCACTATAACTCTCACTGACCAGTTGAGTTAGACGACCTGATTGCTCCGAACCCATTATCCACCTCAGGTCAGATAGGGAAAAAATAATTCAATCTAACGAATACAACTTAAGTTACTTAGGTATGATACCCTAACCTTTGGGAACTGTTTATAACATCTTGAACATACTAAGCGAAACATATTAATGACAGAGCAAGTCTTCGAGTGTACTAGAATATAACCCGTACGTACAATAAGTAGCCCCCTCGAGTGAGGTAACTTAACCTCTTGAGTACAACTTAAACTCCGTGAGTTAAGATCATTCACTTCCCTGTGTACGATAATTCATATCCTAAGAACTATTATTTAACTTCCGTATGACATTGCTTATCCTCCATTTGACAAATCAAGTCGATCCGTAGAATCCAACGAATTAAACTCACCGAGTACGAAAGACAAATTGGTAGGAAATGCATGACATTTCGGGGTAAAAAAAGAACGACAAAAATGACAAGTTGTAAACGCACAAGCCCGTCGGACGCTACATCTGGCAGCCAAGCACCAAGGCTACCAGACCTTTTCCCTTAAAATAGGCGCGGCAGCCGATGAGACAATAGCAGGGGTTACCTGCAGTCGCTATTGTTCCTCCCTGCATTATTGTCCACGTTAATCCATCTCCCAGATGAATCACATGATTTGTCTCCTCCTCTTCTCCACTAGCCTCGTGTTGATGGGCCAGGTCTGACAAGACTGTTGTACTGGTGTTGGCAGTGACGCCAGTACTGGTGGAAGACGTGGTGGTGGTAGTAGTAGGGATAGTATTAGCAGAAGAACCGTGGAGGTAGCAGTAGTACTGTCATGTCATTAACCGTGAAGTAGTAGTAGTTACAGCAGAATTCGTTGTAGTACAATAGATTAATTGTGGATGTCGTAGTAGTAAAAATACGTTAGCAATAGTTTTATTAACAGAGGTAGAAGCAAAAGTAGTACTGTCATTATATACAGTCGTGGAAATTATGGTAATAGGAGTTATACTAGTAACAGTAGTAGTAAAGTAGCAACAGCCTTAGAGGTGGTAGTACTAGTATTAATGAAAATTCGTTAATCGTGGAGGTGGTAATTGTAGCAGTAGTAACAGCAGTAGTACTGTAATTCAATTAACCATGGAGAGTAATAGTAGTAGTAGCAGTAAAAGTAGTAGTAGTAAATGTAGTAATAGTAGCAAAAAGTAGTAGCACTAGTAGTAATATTAATAATAATGGTGGCGAGAGTATTGTAGTTTCATTAGCTGGAGTGGTAATGGCAGTAGTAATAGTACTGTAGTTTCATTAGTTGTGGGGAAAAGAGAAGCACCATATGGTACTGTAGTTTCATGAAATGACTAAGTAGTAGCTGCTTTTGTTAGAAGTGATGCGATAGTGAGGTAGCTCTGTGTCGTGACCCACCAGACAAGGAACACTTGTATCATCACCCACACGTAGAACTCCTCCCCCCAAAAGGCAAAACAGAACAAGAACCAAACAGACAAGTAACAACGATACGATACAACACTTTCACAACCACAACACGAGCCAACCAATAACAGGAAGCCTCACGGGAAAAACTCACAACCAAGAGTAGGTCCATGAATAAGTAACATAACGCCCAGTTACAACCACAGGGGCTTGCTTATACAGGTGGTCTACGAATGCAATGTCTCTTCTGGCTGTAATGTCTTGCATTTTCGTAGACCCAGAATCTTACAAAACTGAGTCTCCCTCTTACCATATACTTCACATATCCGACCAACAGTGACGTGTGATTATGAGACGTGGTGCGCTTCTCAAGTGATCAAAAATGGACAATGAAGGAAATGATGAAATCAAATTGACTGGCTTATGACAGGTTAAAGCCATGCAAATAGTTTCATCTCTAGACAGGACAATCGGCACGGCGCTTGAGCTAGTACGATCCATGAGCACGACGGCGTGACCCTTGGGCAGGTACGACCCATGAGTACGACGATACGACCTTTGAGTGGCAGACAATCCATGAGCACGACGGTATGACCTTTGCGTGGCAGGTACAGTCTATCTAGCACGATGGCACGACCCTTGAGGAGTGGCAGGTACGAGCCATGAGCAAGACCCTTAAAGGGTCACGTCAAAGACTAAACCATCATTTCCAGTAGTCGTAACCAAGTGCCGTGTTCATCAAGGACTACACCATCGTGCTTGATGTATTTGTGCTGTAGTGCTCAAGGGAGTAGAGTCATATTCAAGGGTCGTAGCATCGTGTTCAGGGGTCGTAGCGTCGTGCTCAAGAGACTATTCGTATCCTCATTATTCGTTTTCAGTTTAGGGATAACAATGCCTTCTACACCCAAAACAGACTGTGTGCAGTACCCAACTCCAACACCTACAAGCCCCTCCTCCTCCTCCAAGGCTGGACGACCTCCTCCTTCGTACACCCCCCACTCACCACTCAAGGTCGCCGTCGCCTGAGGTGGCAGTAGTGGTGGTAACCCTACCACTACCCAGGTGGCTGGTCCACCGCCAAGTGCAATGGCCGCCAACTATGGGGTTAGTAGTGCTCACAGAGAGAGAGAGTCATGTCTTGCCCGGGTTTCTCCTGTCACCGAGCAATGATTCAGCAGGGAAGAAGGTAGGTTAGAGGACCTAATACCCAGAGGGGCCTACCTCCCCATCCACGTGGAAACGTACGTACATATTCACGAAGGCGAAAGCTAGCGAAGGCACCAACGTAGGCGCAAGCTAGCGAAGGCACCAACGTAGGCGCAAGCTAGCGAAGGCACCAACGTAGGCGCAAGCTAGCGAAGGCACCAACGTAGGCGCAAGCTAGCGAAGGCACCAACGTAGGCGCAAGCTAGCGAAGGCACCAACGTAGGCGCAAGCTAGCGAAGGCACCAACGTAGGCGCAAGCTAGCGAAGGCACCAACGTAGGCGCAAGCTAGCGAAGGCACCAACGTAGGCGCAAGCTAGCGAAGGCACCAACGTAGGCGCAAGCTAGCGAAGGCACCAACGTAGGCGCAAGCTAGCGAAGGCACCAACGTAGGCGCAAGCTAGCGAAGGCACCAACGTAGGCGCAAGCTAGCGAAGGCACCAACGTAGGCGCAAGCTAGCGAAGGCACCAACGTAGGTGCAAGCTAGCGAAGGCACCAACGTAGGCGCAAGCTAGCGAGGCACCAACGTAGGCGCAAGCTAGCGAGGCACCAACGTAGGCGCAAGCTAGCGAGGCACCAACGTAGGCGCAAGCTAGCGAAGGCACGACCGTACCTATTCACTACAAACTTATATTCTTATATAATACTCACGCATCCATTCTCGCTCTCATTCACGCACCCACTCACGTACGCCGTCCCATAGTCCACTCATGTAGGCACGGACGAGCTGACTATACTGCATGTCACTGGCCACGTCAGTTTGCTCTTGGCATCATAGACGAACACTCGGGGTGTCCTGGACGATGGTATATACTAGGCGTGGTACTCAAAGGCGAAGGGAAAATACATCAAAAATAATCAGACTTCATGATGAGAGCAAGGGAGTCACTTGAATTTGGCACAAGAACACCCTTACTCACTATCATCACTATCGCAACCCTCACCATCACTGTCAACAACCACCACAACCATCACTACTAGCACCACCACAACCATTACCACCACCACCACCACCCTGAGCCTGACCAAAGCCCGTCACCTCCACCCAGCCAGACCTGGTGCCACAACGCACATATCGACCGGCCGCTTTTTCCTCCGGGCCTCAGACACCCTCAGAACGAGGGTCAATCCGTTTCGGAGGAATTACCCTCCTAATCTCGCCTAACTTGAAACTTCAAACTGAATTATAAGAATTGAAACTTGGCTGTAATTCCAGTCTTCCCTCCAACTTGGAAACCAACTTTGCGCGGAGACTTTTGACAAAAATATGAGTTTGGAAGGATGAAAAACATCACCCCCCCAAGTTGTGAGGGTAGTGGGCCGGTCGGGCTGGTAGATGGCTGTGGGTAGATATGGTCGGGCACGTGGATGGCCGAGGCTGATGGGCGGTCGTAGACTGGGATGCTCGAGTTTGGTCGATGGCTGGGCGAGTGGATGATCGTGGGTGACGGATGGTCTGAGAACTAGATGGCTGAGGATGGTGGATAGTCTGGCAGGTAGATGAATGAAGACAGTGGATGGAAAGTCTTGGTAGTTGAAGCTTCAGGATGATGGATAGTTAAGGGTAATAATCGGGGAAGAGTTATGAAGAGTGTGGGATGGTAGGGGGTAACGGGTGGTTGCTGATGGTGAAGGATGATTGTGGTGAATGGTTGCAAAGCTGGGCGGTCGCATTGGTGGATTATCAGGACTGTGGATGATGGGTCGTTGATGGGTGGTCTCGGTGGTGGATGATCTAACTGGGGAATGAATGATCAGAGTTTTTGATAAGAGTGATGGGTGGTGGATGATCGAGGTGGTGGATTGTCGGGATGGTGGGTGGATGGCTAACCTGGTGGATGATCGAAGTGGTGGATGGTAAGGGTGGTGGATGGCCTGCGTGGTGGATGATCATGGTGTTAGATGTCGGGATTGTGGATGATTGGGATGTTGGATGGTCGGGGATGGTGGAACGTCGGAGGCGGTGGATCGTCAGGGACGGCGGATGGTCGGGGGCGGTGGATGGTCGGGGGCCGTGAATGGTCGGGGCGGTGGCCGCGAAGTTGGTTTTCGGCCACTCCGGAAATGAAGACCTGGGCTCCCCTCTGACAGCGCCCCCTCCCCTTCCCCACCTCCCAATATTCTTCCCTCTCCCCTTTGCCCACTTTCTTCAGTCTCCTCTTTCTTCCCGCCCTTTCTCTCTCCCTTCCTCATACCCTTTATTCTCCCCTCACTTACTTCCTCATCCTCCTTCCTTAATATAATCGTGTTTCTTTAGTCTTACGTCCACAGAAACACGCCTCACTGTGCTAATATTAGCATCTACACGTTCTTGGGGTGCTGCTATTAGCATCTCTTATCAAGTGTACAGCTTAAGGAAGCTTTACTGACATGCACTAACAAAGCGACTCCAGAATATCATGATCTCTCTCACTTGGGTATTGTAACAGTTCCGCAGAAAGTTCCGAGTTGAATGACAGTCTTCAACGTTACAGGTACACTACACTAGCGGGAGACTACCCTGTATTCTTGGGTCGCTGGAGTCAGCAAATATCGAACGAGCAATCGAACTTATCCCCAACGGCACCCCGCCTACAGACCCATTAGCCAATCAGAAATTCCTCCCTTTACAGACGCTATTTAGAGAGCTGAAAGGCGAGACAAATCACCGGTCTATGGACAGAGTTCTTTTTGCCCCCCCCCCCCCTCTCTCTCTCTCTCTCTCTCTCTCTCTCTCTCTCAATTTTACAGAAGGACAAAGGTCTCCCGTTCCCATCGCTCAGTCTCCATCACAGCAGGTTTCCTCCTGAACAACGCGGTGCAACAATGATGAAAAGAATTTCGTATATGGGCCTGCGAAAATTCAAGTATATAATTTCGTAAGACAATGAAAGATGATTGGAAAATGATTGAAGCAGGTACGGAGGGGGTCCGAAGCTTCTGAAATGGTTGCCACTAAAAACAGCGAGGAGTCGTTTTTCCCTCTTCCTCTCCCTTTTCCTTTTGAGAAATGACTTCACACTTCAACGTAAGCAAGAATAATGGTGTAGGGAAGTTATACGCTTGCAGAAATAAGAGTGATGAGAAAGATGTGGTGGGAAAACTCATCACACTTCTAAGGAAGAATAGGAAGTAAAAAAAAAAAAGTATTTCTAAGTAATAAAAGTAATCTATACACTTTTCAGTAAACAGAAAAACAAATAGGTAGGAGGGAAGATGGTTGCACAGTTTTTGTTACAAGGGCGGGGAGAGACTACAGACAGAAAATGAGGAACGTACAGTTTCTGGAACTGTGAGGAGTTATATGACGAACAGGTAGGCAGGCACTGGGTACGCTGCTCTTGGATGGTGAAGCAAGTCGTGAGGGGAAACGCAGAAATGGACACGTTCCTCTACAGGGAAGACTTACGGAGGAGTGAAGAATCTGGAGACTTGGTTCCTTCTCCAGGTTAAAGTCTCTCCGAAACAAGCGACTTCGTAGAAAACATAGTCGTTACGGGTCAACCCATCAGCGAAGCCCTCTATTTTATATCAATTTCAATCTCTCTGTCGTTTTTTTGCCTCTTTAGTTACATGAAATGTCTCTTACGTCTTCCTACTCTTGCCATACAAATCTATGAGTACTGCGATATCTTCCACTATCACGAACAGCCCTGTTATGATCCAAGGGGTTTGCTGCTCTTTGAATTATTTTGCATTTCTTTGTAACTGATCAAGTCTCTCTAACCGTACAGATTCGTAAGATCCCTGTGAAAATCTGAATCACTGATCGTCCATTTGTTGAGGGAAAACGTATGCGAAGAAAACGTGCATAACAATATTTACCAAAGGCTAAATATTGCCCTCCAAAAGACATCGTCGTGCTCAAGGGATATTTTTTTTTTCATTTCTGACTTTAAACCACACAAGACCCTTGGTCATTATGATATGGCCCGAGTTTTGGCCTGACCTCCAGCAGTTGGGTCAAAGGGTCATTGTACCTAAAGGTTGAACGTCGTGTTCAGGATGTTAATAGAAATTGAGTATATTATGATGTATTTACCAGCCCGTTTCAAACGATGCGGCTAAGTCCCCTGTGGTTGCAAGTGAATGCAAACTTAATGCGATCCTATAATGTTCTTTGGTTGAGTGCTATCCTCTTAACCACACTATAAGAGGATCCACAAGATTGACCAGTTTTAACATCAACATTTTATGACTCGGTATACTACAAGCTCGCGTCAGGCGGAAGTGAAGGTTTGGGTGGCATGTATATGGTAAATATGTTATCATGCATGTACCTACATATTCTTTTATGTGTGTTTGGGGGATATGTTGCATGTGTGTGCGGGTGTGTGTGTGTGTGTGTGCAGGAACAACAAAAACTGCACAATTCCCGTGGCTGGAGTTCGGTCAAAAACAAATTCCTCAGCGTTCATATTATATCATCCTCAATACCTGTCCAACTTACCCTGACAAAGCCACTGCCGAGTCCATTCTACTTCCATCCCTGACACTCAAGAGCTCCTTTGATTACATCTCCAACCCTCTTTAGCCTATTCTAACCTATCAGAGCACTACCAATTTTCATGTTTTCATCTTTATCCCCAAGAATGTTTTTCCAATCGTGTGAGTGTGTGTGCGCGCGCGCGCGTATCTGGCTGGCTGTGTCCGTCTGTGTGTAGCGCCCGCCAATGAAGTAGGCGCGAGGGGGGCCTGCGGCGCAACCATCCAGGATAAACATGATACAAAACCACGAGAACTCTGTTCACCACCAACCAGTACCTTATCATTTGCCCTTTCTTCTTTTTACTCTCCTTGAAACCACCGGGCACTGAATCAACAAGCTTCTGAAGCCATCTAGGGTCCGTATTTTCCCCAGATTTTACCAATGGCCGCCTCCACGTTAGGTAACGACGAAGTATCAGTTACGTAATTTCACTTTCACAAGCGCCTACAAATTTTCTACTGGTTACAAATCCGGCAAATTCATGGACTAGTCACTGAAAAACTCCACCGCACAAGTCCTTAGGGCAATCAATTACTATGTTGGCAGTGTAGCAGGGAGCCCCATCCTGCATGAACACTTCGAACCTCATCTTATGAACGGACCTGGACGACGGTAACTACGTCTGCTCATAGTTTCGTTCTCTGACAACACTATGAGATCTTTAGCACCATAACGAACACCATCCCATACCATACGAGGAACGGGGAACTTCACAGTGCTTGCAGTGTACCGAGACTCAAATGGACCTCAGCGTGGTCGACAGTACACACGTCCGCCACGGCCACAGAAAAGGTGGAAGAGTCACTCAAGACACTTTTGAACTTAGCCCTATCCCACACTACATGTTACATGCGAAACAATTTTCTTATGGGACTTAAGGGTTACGAACGGTTTGTGACCCAGCCTGCAGGTCCTGCAATTGTCCTTACCGACACATCGCTGAGGTCGGTCTCTCTCTCTCTCTCTCTCTCTCTCTCTCTCTCTCTCTCTCTCTATTTCTTCACTCATCGTTGTACTGATCCCGAGCTCACATGCAATATTAGAAATTCCCCCAACTGGCTTATTTCCCTTGCACAGCTGCAGCTATAGAAGCTATTTTGTCATTTGTGGGGCGATTTCCAGCCATAGTAAGGTGGTAGAGGTACGAAAAGGGGAAAAAATGATAAACCAGGGGATGAGTTGGGAGCACAAAACATTATCACCCGCTACAACAGCTGAACTGCTACTAAACCGGGCTCATGTAGTATGCTGGTACGTCATGCAGTTGCCACTGTTCGCTAGAGGGCGCCAACTTCACTGACAAACAGCAACACTATTTTAGGAGATTTGCGTCTACATAACTCCCGAGGGCCCGCTCGCACTTACTTCACTGGCGGGTAATTATATATATATATATATATATATATATATATATATATATATATATATATATATATATATATATTTTTTTTTTTTTCTTTTTTTTTCTTTTTTTTTTAACTATTCGCCATTTCCCGCGTTAGCGAGGTAGCGTTAAGAACAGAGGACTGGGCCTTTTTTGGAATATCCTCACCTGGCCCCACTCTGTTCCTTCTTTTGGAAAATTAAAAAAAAAAACGAGAGAGGAGGATTTCCAGCCCCCCGCTCCCTCCCCTTTTAGTCGCCTACGACACGCAGGGAATACGTGGGAAGTATTCTTAATCCCCTATCCCCAGGGATAATATATATATATATATATATATATATATATATATATATATATATATATATATGTATATATATATATATATATATATACTTGGTCGCTGTCACCCGCGTTAGCGAGGTACCGCAAGGAAACGGACAAAAGAACGGCCCAACCCACCCAAATACACATGTATATACATAAACGCCCACACACGCACATATGCATACCTATACATTTCAACGTATACATACATATACAGACATATACATATATAAACATGTACATATTTATACTTGCTGCCTTCATCCATTTCCGTCACCACCCCGCCATACATGACCCCCCCCCCCCTCCCGAGAAAGCTAAGAAGAGACAACAAAGGCCACATTCGTTCACACTCAGTCTCTAGCTGTCATGTCTGATGCACCGAAACCACAGCTCCCTTTCCACATCCAGGCCCCACAAAACTTTCCATGGCTTACCCCAAACGCTTCACATGCCCTGGTTCAATCCACTGACAGCACGTCCAACCCGGTATACCACACAGTTCCAATTCACTCTATTCCTTGCACGCCCTTCACCCTCCTGTATGGTCAAGCCCCGATCGCTCAAGATCTTTTTCACTCCATCCTTCCACCTCCAATTTGGTCTCACTTCTCCTCGTTCCCTCCATCTCTGACATTATCCGCTTTGTCAATCTTTCCTCACTCATTCTCTCCATGTGACCAAACCTTTCAATACACCCTCTTCTGCTCTCTCAACCACACTCTTTATTACCACACCTCTCTCTTACTCTTTCATTTCTTAATCGATCAAACCACCTCACACCACATATTGTCCTCAAATTTCATGTACCATATACCGTCATAGCACTACTCCCATCGCAATGCCTTTAATGCATCTTACCCGTTGAAGACGTCTAGATACCCCCGCTCTGCCCTTCTGAGCTAAATATGAACTAATTCCTCATACTCAGCGCCAACCTTCGTCTCCCGGATAGAAGCTTCCTGGAACGCAGTGAAGAAGTTTACAGACGTCGAGAAATCCCTGTCTTCACTGAAAAAGACGGTCACTGATTGGCGTCCGTTCCTTGTGTCTATAAACAGAGTCTTCACGGATGGCGAACCGGATTTGCCGAATACGCTCGTCTCCTCCTCTCGTCCGGCGCTGCATTTCCCCGTCCGTTTACTTCGAGGAATTGTGAACGTGGTGAGCAGAGTAATTAGACAGGAACAGCGAAAGAGGTGGAGGCACGGCAGACCCTCCTCCCGCCCTCCCCACCGTAAATGCATAAAGTGTTTGGGCGAGCATGTAACATAACCCGCATTCCATGACCTCCTCCGCTCACCGAGGGCGGAATACCTCGACACTGGACTAGCAGGAAGCCCCGCCACCACCACCATAATGGAGGATGCTCAGTTTCATCTCCGGGATGGTTTGGCTTCACATTGTGTCTCGGAGAGTTTTTCATTTTTTTTTTTTTTTTTCTTATCAGCTTTCTTGTGTTGGCCTTTTGCTTTGACTGTAGGGAGCGGGTGCTCTGACTTTTATACATACGTTATTTTGTTCCCTTACTTTCTCTTTTCCAGGAGTACCTATACCAAGCTTTTACTTTTGTTCCCTTACTTTCTCTTTTCCAGGAGTACCTATACCAAGCTTTTACTTAAAGTATTCATTTGTGTTATGGGGTGCGAGTTTTACATTCGTGTTGCCTCAACCTTGCATCTATGCATCTCGCCTTCACTTCTATGTATACACAAGCACATACCCTACTCTAAGCCAGACACCCATTTATCGACCAGCCCAGAGGGGAGGTTGTGCACCTCGGTCGAGTGTGGGCTGACTACCATATCCAGGATTCGAGCCCTAGCTGGTCCGACCCCGGGATCGCATGTGCCGACGGTAATGCTGTCATCTATACCATGGAAGCCCTTCTGTAAGTCTGTCTCAAATATTGGAGCAACATCATCTCATGATGTCACGACCTTTATGCCGAAATAATTCTAGGATCATAGGTGGCCCTATAGATCAATCACAAGAACATCACTGCCTATCATAATCCCTTTCTTTTTATACATGTATCCAAAAGCAATTAGCAATGCAGGACCTAGATGCTGGCAATACTGATCGTACTCTATCAACCTGACGTCTCAGAGACCAAACTAGGGAGCTATGATATCACAAGGATCAACGTCTACAATAGGATCAAAAACACAAAACGAAATTCGTTGGT
>NC_092227.1:48897536-48920036 GCF_036320965.1 Panulirus ornatus
CTCTCTCTCTCTCTCTCTCTCTCTCTCTCTCTCTCTCTCTCTCTCTCTCACACATTTATGACAGTCAGCAGGTACAATGTTCTCGGCCTAAAACAGACCTGGGCTATCCTTCCATCACCGGCGAGGACAATGCTGCTGCTCCTTCCAGTAAATCATCCCACGATATATAGATTTACCTCAAAGTTCACTGCTTCTTTCGTCTCATCAGGCAGCCCCATTCCCCTACAAGCATCTAGTGGTGGATATGGCGATATCCGGCTGTATCAATGACGACAAAACTAAACCACCAATGTAGATAATTGCGATGGTTATTGCCCGGGAAATTCCTCCTGGTACCAGGCACGAAGGAAAAAAGTGGGTTCGTATTACGGCGATTCATCCATCTAACTTCCGATACTCATTTGATTCACTCGAACTACATCGCTTTCCAAGGCAAGGCGAGGCAAAGATCTTGACTGCTCCACTCTCAAGCCAGCCAGGATAGGGAACCTACCCCTCCAGCAGGTTCTCCTCAACAGGTAGTGCCTCCGTACCTGATCTATCGTTCCACTTCATAAATACATCAGCAGGATGATTGTCAGTACCTCCTCCGGTCTCCTGACTGTACGATACACTCGACTAATTCGTCCACTCATCGCCATCAGGACTACCCAGCTCCTCAAGTGTCCCTGAAGGCTAAGGTCGACATCATATCACGTAAAAATCAGTGGTAAAGTTCCTGACGAGACCCCTCGAGCGAGGGCTTGCGATGTACAACTTGCCAACCGGAACAATTATTCTGCTAAACACACCTACACGCACGCACCACCTAAGCGCAGATGATGATGGTCATGGTGCGAGGCATGTACGCCACGATTTATGTACGAGCGTCGTTCATTATCAGCGTCCAAGTACAAGCAGAGGCTGGGGGGCCGCGATACCGTACACACGGTCAGTCTTACAGTGCAAGTCGTCACGTCACAAAACAGCTGCGCTATCAACGAGTCTACTTGCCGCACTCCTGTCAATAGGCAACTCAATACCAGCAATACACCAAGACTCGTCAAATTACATTAGTAGAGTTCTTACCCTCAGGGGTATGCAACCGTTGCACAGCCTTCACTACAATACTGCATTGCTCGATGGCTGTCGAGATAATTACGTACACTAGCATTTTTACACACACACATTATATATATATATATATATATATATATATGGGAATGGTGAAGAGCTTGTTGATTTCTGTGCTGAAAAAGGACTGGTGATTGGGAATGTCTGGTTCAAAAAGAGATATAAGTATACGTATGTAAGTAGGAGAGATGGCCAGAGAGCGTTATTGGATTACGTGTTAATTGCTAAGCGCGTGAAAGAGAGACTTTTGGATGTTAATGTGCTGAAAGGGGCAACTGGAGGGATGCCTGATCATTATCTTGTGGAGGCAAAGGTGAAGATTTGTAGAGATTTTCAGAAAAGAGAATGTTGGGGTGAAGAGAGTGGTGAGAGTGAGCGAGCTTGGAAACGAGACTTGTGTGAGGAAGTACCAGGAGAGATTGAAAGCAAATGGCGTAAGGGGAATGGGGGAGGAATAGGATGTATTTACGGAAGCAGTGATGGCTTGCGCAAAAGATGCCTGTGGCATGATTAAGGTGGGCAGATTAGTAAGGGTAGTGAGTGATGGGATGAAGTAAAATTGTTAGTGAAAGAAGAGAGAGGCGTTTGGACGATTTTTGCAGTGAAGTAGTGCAAATGACGAAGACGTATAAAAGAAATAGGCACGAGGTCAAGAGAAAGGTGCAAGAGGTGAAAAAGAGGGCAAATGAGAGTTGGGGTGAGAGAGTATCATTAAATTTTAGGGAGAATAAGATGTTTTGGAAGGAGGTACATAAAGTGCCTAAGACAAGAGAACAAATGGGAACATTGGTGATGGGTGCTAATGGGGAGATAGTTACAAGTATGGTGAAGTGAGGAGATGGAGTGAGTATTTTGAAGGTCTGTTGAATGTGTTTGATGGAGTGACATAATAGGGTGTTTTGGTCGAGGTGGTGAGCGAAGTGAGAGGGTAAAGGAGAATGGTTTGGATAACAGACTAGAGGTAGTGAAAGCTTTGCCGAAGATGAAAGCCGGCAAGGCGGCGGGTTTGGATGGTATTGCAGTGGAATTTATTAAAAAGGGGGCGACTGTTGCTGACTGGTTGGTATGGATATTCAATGTATGTATGGTTCATGGTGAAATGCCTGAGGATTGGCGGAATGCATGCGTAGTGCCATTGTACAAAGGCAAAGGGAAGTGTTCAAACTACAGAGGCATAAGTTTGTTGCGTATTCCTGGGAAATTATATGGAAGGGTAATGATTGAGAGGGCAAAAGCATGTACAGAGCATCAGATTGGGGAAGAGCAGTGTGGTTTCAGAAGTGGTAGAGGATGTGCAGATCAGGTGTTTGCTTGAAGAATGTATGGGAGAAATACTTAGAAAAACAGAACGATCTGCATGTGGCATTCATGGATCTGGAGAAGGCATAAAGTAAGTTTTTATCAAGGATGTAAGACATGCGTACGAGTAAGAGAGGAAATGATTGGTTCCCAGTGAATGTCGGTTTGCGGCAGGGGTGCATGATGTCTCTATGGTTGTTTAATTTCTTTATGGATGGGGTTGTTAGGGAAGTGAATGCAAGAGTTTTGGAGCGAGGGGCAAGTATGCAGTCTGTTGTGGATGAGAGCGCTTGGGAAGAGAGTCAGTTGTTCGATGATGATACAGTGCTGGTGGCTGATTCGGATGAGAAACGGCAGAAGTTGGTGACAGTTTGGTAAAGTATGTGAAAGAAGAAAGCTTAGTAAATGTGAATTAGAGCAAAGTTATTAGGTTCAGTAGAGTTGAGGGACAAGTTAATTGGAAGGTAAGTTTGAATAGAGAAAAACTGGAGGATGTGAAGTGTTTTAGATATCTGGGAGTGGATTTAGCAGCGGATGGAGCCATGGAAGCGGAAGTTGAGTCACGGTGGGGGAGGGGGCGAAGGTACTGGGAGCGTTGAAAAATGCATGGAAGACGATTACGTTATCTCGGAGAGCAAAAATGGGTATGTCTGAAGGAATAGTAGTTTCAACAATGTTATATGGTTGCGAGACGTGGGCTATGAATAGGGTTGTGCGGAGGAAGGTGGATGTATTGGAAATGAAATGTTTGAGGACAATATGTGATGTGAGGTGGTTTGATCGGGCAAATAATGAAAGAGCAAGAGACGTGTGGTAATAGTGTGGTTGAGAGAGCAGAACAGGGTGTATTGAAATGGTTTGGCCACATGGAGAGAATGAGCGAGGAAAGATTGAGAGGATATACATGTCAGAGGTGAAGGGAACGAGAAGTGAGGACCTAATTGGAGGTGGAAGGATAGAGTAAAAAGATTTTGAGCGATCGGGGCCTGAACATACAGGAGGGTGAAAGGCGTGCAAGGAATAGAGTGAACTGGAACGACGTGGTATACCGGGGTCGTCGTGCTGTCAATGGATTGAACCAGGGCATGTGAAGCGTCTGGGGTAAACCATGAGGTTTTGTGGGGCCTGGGAGCAGTTGGTTCGGTGCATTATACATGACAGCTAGAGACAGTGTGAAACTGCAGAAACTGGTGGCTGAGTTTGGTAAAGCGTGTAAAAGAAGAAAGCTGAGAGTAAATGTGAATAAGAGCAAGGTTATTATGTACAGTAGGGTTGAGGGGCAAATCAACTGGGAGGTACGTTTGAATGGAGAAAAACTGGAGAAAGTGAAGTGTTTTAGATATCTGGAAGTGGATTTGGCAGCGGAAGTGAGTCACAGGGTGAGGAAGGGGGGGCGAAAGTTCTGGGAGTTTTGAAAAATGTGTGGAAGACGAGAACATTATCTCGGATATTTTATATACACTACCCCTTGACACTGATCCACGACGAAGTCCAATCCTACACCACCTGTGACACATACTGTCAACCTTTCCTCACTCATTCTTTCCATAACTCCAAACCATTTTTTCTCTCAACCTCATTTTATTGCCACACCTTTCTCATACCTTTCATTATTTACTCGACCAAATCACCTCACACCACATATCTTCTAACTCTTAATGTTCAACACCTCCACCGTCATCCACACAGCCATACCTATAGCCCATACCTCGCATACATATAATATTGTTGGGACTACTATACCTCCAAACGTACCCATTTTTGCCCTTCCAAGTAACGTTTTACCCTTTCCAGACATTTTTTGGAATCATCTCAAAACCTTCGCCCTCTCACCCACATTGCAAATCATTTCAGCTTCCATGGCTCCATTTGCTGCCATGTCCACTCCCTGGTATCTTAAACACTTCATTTCCTCCAAGTCTCCTTCAATCATATCAACCCAGCTAACCTGTTCCTAAACCCTGCTAAACCTAATACACTGTCTTCTATTCACATTCTTAACACTTCTTTCAAACCCTTCCAAACTCAGTCATCAACTTATGCAGTTTCTCATTCAAATCCGCCACCATCGTTGATTCATCAGCAAACAACAACCGATCCACTTCCCATGCTCTCTTATCCCTCAAAGACTGCATACTCGCCCCTCTCTCCAAGACACTCGCATTTACCTTCCTCGCCACCCCCATCCATAAATAAATTAGTGACATCACACTCCCGTACCGCGGATTAACCTTCACTTGGAACCATTCACTCTTCTTACTCGTACACATGCCTTACACCCGTGACTAAAAAATTCCCATTGTTTCTGGCACCTTTCCTCCCACACCATATATCTAAGATCTTTCACAAAGCATCTCTATTAACCTTACATAGTTTATTCAGATCCAACCATCTGTGTCTAAGTATTTGTCACACCCAGTCCTGAAAACAAACGCCTGATCCACACATCCTCCACACTTCTGAAACCACACGGTTCCTCCCAAATCTGATGCTACCTACTTGCCTTCATCCTCTTAATCATTACCCTCCCATACAACTTAACGGTATATTCAACAAACTTATGCCTCTGTAGTTAGAACACTAACCTTTATCCTCCCTGTCTTCATGCATTCCGCCGATCCTCAGACACCTCACCACAATCCATACATAGTGAATATCCTTACCAACCAATCAACATTTAATCCCCTTCTTAATAAATTCAGCAATAACATCTTGCACGAGTCTTTCACCACCACTTCATTCACCTACCGACTGTCCATGACTCATTTCACATACCATCCCGACCCTAACGTTCTCTCAAACGTACTATCCATCTCCTCTTTTCTTATGTTTACATCCACACACATTTAGACATGCCGTTTGAGCTTTAATGGAGGATGAGTATTCCCCGCTTGGCTCCTTTCATGTCCCATCTTTTAGAAATTAAAGTAATACTTTGCTTTACTGCTTTCGGAGAAAGTACAACAGGGGGGGTTCCCAGCCCCGTGCTCCCATCCCATTTGGTCGGTTTCTACGACATGTAGAGAAGGCGAAGGCTGATTTTCTCCCCTACTCCAGGGATATATATATATATATATATATATATATATATATATATATATATATATATATATATATATAGTGCGCGCGCGCGTGTGTGTGTGTGTGTGTGTGTGTGTGTGTGTGTGTGTGTGTGTGTTTGCGTGCGCGCGTTTTAAAACCAACATCTACTCATCTCTGTTCCTGAAGATGTGAAATACTCATTTCGATTTTCAAAAAACCAAGCGATAAGGTTCCAAATCAACGGTTACGAACGAAAAGTTAAGTCACAGAGTATAGATGGGGGGTTGTACTTCAATCATTAGGAAAGTGGCAGATTAGACGTAAACAAAGTAGTGATAAATGATCAAGCCTCAGAGTGGTCAGATGTAACAAATGGCGTGCCATAGGCATTTGGCTTAGGACCGGTTCACTTTCCCACACATAGTAACGACAGTGATAATGGTCTTCACCGTATGATATCCAAAGTCGCAGATGATTCTATTTCGGGCAATGAATCTACAACAGGAACTGTGCGCCTTCAGCTTCAAAATGACAAGCTGATAGATTAGCCTAATGAGTGATAGATTAATTCTAATACTGACAAGTGCAAAGTTTTACATGTCGGTCGTAAAAATGAATAGGCAATCCACAATATGAATTCTCTTGAGCTATAAAAGGTCAGCGAGGACAAGAACAGTCGTAGTGATCTCCAATGACAAACCTAAGCAAACACCGCACAATAGCAGTGAAAAAGGAGGCAAACAATATTCTTGCATTCATATGAAGTATTTTGGGATTTAAGTCTCGGGAAATTACCCTCACTCTTTACAACTCACTGGCGGGCGCCCATCTTGAGCCTTGTGTTCAGTTCTGGTCATCCTACTTGAGGGAGGAATCACAGACAGACTTTTAGTTCAAACTCGAGCTACTAAGAGGATTCTCGGCCTGAGAAACAAATGCTATGAAAGCCGACTAAACCAAATTTATTTTGCTTAGAAAAGAGAAGGTCGAGAGGTAATCTAATATAGGTATTCGAAATCATTAAAGGCTTCGATAATCTCTATCTAACGAGCCACTTAAGGCTAGAGTCCTATTTTGTCATTCTTAGTAACGTTCTACCTCGAACGAGGGAAAGTACTTTGACAATGACTTTATGGTTATGATATACCAAATGTAGTTGTTGAAACCACTACCATACATAGATACATTCAACCATAAAAATTACAAATATTCTGCTTGAAATCCACGACTGACAATACTTGGACCACCTGAACCGCATAGTAAGTTTACAGGTCCTCCACTTTAAAGAAAATCTAAGTCTTTCTCCCCCTACCACAATAATCCATACGTTTCAGTCCTCCTCCACTACCACAGACATCCTCGTCAGTACCCAGGGGTCTGCTGCTATTTGAATTCAGTTGTATCAGTAAAGGTTTCGAATATACTTGTTTCATTTTCGTTGTGGCCACCAGTATGTTCGTGAAACACGTTATTTGCGATTTACCTGCATAATATATATATATATATATATATATATATATATATATATATATATATATATATATATATATATATAGCACCGGATCCGGATGGAACCATGGAAGCGGAAGAGTGTCACAGGGTAAGGGAGGGGGGCGAAGGTTCTGGGAGCGTTGTAGAATGTGCGAAAAGCGAGAACGTTATCTCGGAGAGCAAAAATGGTTATGTTTGAAGGAATAGTGGATCCAACAATGTTATATGGTTGCGAGGCATGGGCTATAGATAGGGTTGTGCGGAGGAGGGTGGATATGTTGGAAATGAAATGTTTGAGGACAATATGTGGTGTGAAGTGGTTTGATCGGGTAAGTATTAAAATGGTAAGAGCTGTGGTAATAAAAAGTGTGGTTGAGAGAGCAGAAGAGGGTGTATTGAAGGGGTTTGGTCCCATGGAGAGAATGAGTGAGGAAAGATCGACAAAGACGATGTGTGTGTCAGAGGAGGAGGGAACGAGGTAAATGAGAGACCAAACTGGAGGTGAAAGGATCGAGTTAAAAAGATTTTGAGCAGTCGGGGCCTGAACATGCAGGAGGGTGAAAGGCGTGCAAGGAATAGAGTAAACTGGAACGATGTGGTATACCGGGGTCGACGCGCTGTCAATGGATTGAACCAGGGCATGTGAAGCGCCTGGGGTAAATCATGGAAAGTTTTGTGGGGCCTGTATGTGGAAAGGGAGCCGTGGTTTCGGTGCATTATACATGACAGCTGGAGACAGTGAACGAATGTGGCCTTTGCTGTCTTTTCCTAGCGCTACCTCGCGCGCGCGTGGGGAGTGGGGTGACATTTCATGTGTGGCGGAGGAAATGGATGAAGGCAGCAAGTATTAATATGTATAAGTGTATGTGTATGTGTCTATATGTCTGTGTATGTATATGTATGTATACTTTGAAATGTATAAGCATGTATATGTGCGTGTGTGGGCGTGCATTTATAAGCACGTGTATGTGGGTGGGTTGGGCCATTCTTTCGTCTGTATTCTCGCGCTATCTCGCTAACGCGGGAGACAGTGACAAAGTATAACGGAAAAAAAAAAAAAAAAAAAAAAAAAAAAAATATATATATATATATATATATATATATATATATATATATATATATATATATATGAGCAAGACACTGCCTAATTTACTGTGAACTAGGAGAAGGAAGCTTTCAAAACGGTCAGCAGGTCACTGCTGAGCAACTGTCACTGTTGACCAAACATTGTGCATCAGCTGTGAGCGGTTGTGTGGGGCAGATCAGGTCAATAAATACCTCGCTCAAGAAACACGCCTTTGTCTTGACAATGAAGTTAGTAAACCATACATGTTTGCTCGTCGAGTCCATGTGCAAGGAACGTGCCAAAGCCACAACACGTGATTAGCCACGGAGGCAAAGGCTGTTCTGGTTGGGGAAACTACTGTAATGGCGGCCGCGGTGGGCGAAGATTGGCAGGCGTCCCGCACTAGTGTTGGTGTGGGGGTGTTAATGGGGGAGAGAATATGACGCCCAGTATAATGAAGGGAGATGCCATGCGCTGAAAATGAGGATTCCTCACCAAGGCATCTCACTAGCACAGTCTTCGTGGCATAACAGCAGTGGTTTGTCAGTTTCGCCTCGTTTACTCATACGTAACAGCTTAGTTAACCTGAAAGCTTTTCTTATCGTTTGTGCCTAGTTCTCGTTTTATAGATTTACAAACTTTGATAGGAGAAAATATCAAATTTTAAGGAAAAAATTAGGTTTCTACCATTCAGACCAAACACACACACGTGTGTAATAGATTATGAAAGCCTATCTTTAAATTTGTATATATAGGCAAATATTCAAGGTTGTCATAGAGCAAACTGAAAGTAAATCAAGCAGCATCACACCATTATTTTCACTGTTCCCACACAGGCGAGGCTCATCAACATACTGCATCCAAGCCGCTTGACGCAGGTCGAGACCATGACACACTCACGGGAGAGTGTTCTGGTACGCTGGTAGTGTCGGCGACAGACAGCACGACCCTGCGACACACTTTAAAACCCTAAGTTCCTCTGGTCATAGAAAAAGACCCACAGAAAATGCAACTCGAGGCACTGGAACTCTAAACCACTACCAAGCTCCTAGGCCATTATTGTTCGAGCGTGTGTGTTAGTCGTCTTGACCATCTATGGAAAACTGGAGGATTTTAGGTTCAGACCGACTTTAAGAACCTGTGATGTCCAGGGTCTTCAACAATGGAAACCAAATTGATCTGATTAATAATCAACTGAAACCAGTCCTATCAAGGCACACATATAATATCAGTTGACACATGCGAAACATCGCTTTCACGTTATACGAAAATGAAATCAGATATATACATATATCACAGTGAGCACCTGAAACCAACTTTCAGGATAACCGAACCTGAAAAATTCAGACTGACAGCAATACAGAGTCGGGAACATCGGCATAGTGTAATCCCTTGTGCTGGGGAGAGGGAACCTTCAAGATGTGGCTGGTGTATCACGTAGGCGAAAACACAGACACCTTGCAGGGAGTGGCGGCCTGGCTCTCCTGTCCAGTGTGGGGATGTGTGTAGTCTGGGTATTTGCAAAGGAAATCCTCGAAAATCCGCAGCTCTCTTGCAAAACCATGTGTAGGGTTCCCTTACGGAAATCTTACGAGCATACTGAGTAAAACCCATGACATGCAACTGATGGCTGCTCATGAGATATCTTCCAGGTACATGGAACACATGAGAGTTCGAAAAAGATCATTAATCTTTTATGAGACAAGAGACAAAGGTGCACAGTCGAAGAAAGCATTTCGATCGAACTCAGGTGCTCAAGGTCAACTCTTACGAACAGAGTTCAAAATATATCATAACCGAATTATACAATTTCTCATGTAAGATCCTTGGACTATTTTGCATAGGGAGGTTCAAGGACGCTTCAACGGCTTCGTGCGTTATGCACGGGGCTCTTTAATAAACAGGTCACTCAGGTGTTCAAGTAAGATCTTACGGCACCTTAAGAAAGAACGCTCAGGTGCTCAGAAACAGATCTCATGACTAAGTAGAATACACGGATGTTCAGTTCACGACTAATTGAGAGCAGAAGGACGGGTTGAAATTAGATTTCCAACTGCTGTGGGAAGAACCCATGATCACGTATCATTCATTGAGCTCGTGTCTATTTACTGGAAATTGTTACTGATGCTCATGTAAGAGGTTACGACTGGCCTGAATACATCATACGACAAGATACAACTGGCCTAAATACATCACACGATATCATATATATATATATATATATATATATATATATATATATATATATATATATATATATATATTATATATATATATATATAATCAGTGGATTGAATCAAGGCATGTGAAGCGTCTGGGGTAAACCATGGAAAGCTGTGTAGGTATGTATATTTGCGTGTGTGGACGTATGTATATACATGTGTATGGGGGTGGGTTGGGCCATTTCTTTCGTCTGTTTCCTTACGCTACCTCGCAAACGCGGGAGACAGCGACAAAGCAAAAAAAAAAAAAAAAAATATATATATATATATATATATATATATATATATATATATATATATATATATATATATATATATATAATGTCTCCATGGTTGTATAATTTGTGTATGGATGGGGTTGTTAGGGAGGTGAATGCAAGAGTTTTGGAAAGAGGGGCAAGTATGCAGTCTGTTGTGGATGGAAGAGCTTGGGAAGAGAGTCAGTTGTTCGCTGATGATACAGCGCTGGTGGCTGATTCGGGTGAGAAACTGCTGAAGCTAGGGACTGAGTTTGGTAAAGTGTGTGAAAGAAGAAAGCTGAGAGTAAATGTGAATAAGAGCAAGGTTATTAGGTGCAGTAGGGTTGAGGGACACGTCAACTGGGAGGTAAGTCTGAATGGAGAAGAACTGGAGGAAGTGAAGTGTTTTAGATATCTGGGAGTGGATTTGGCAGCGGATGGAACCATGGAAGCGGAAGTGAATCATAGGGTGGGGGAGGGGGGGGGGCGAAAGTTCTGGGAGTGTTGAAAAATGTGTGGAAGTCGAGAACGTTATCTTGGAAAGCAAAAATGGGTATGTTTGAAGGAATAGTGGTTCCAACAATGTTATATGGTTGCGGAGGAGGGTGGATGTGCTGGAAATGAGATGCTTGAGGACAAAATGCAGTGTGAGGTGGTTTGATCGAGTAAGAAATGAAAGGGTAAGAGAGATGTGTGGTAATAAAAAGTGTGGTTGAGAGAGCAGAAGAGTGTGTTTTGAAATGGTTTGGTCACATGGAGAGAATGAATGAGGAAAGATTGACAAAGAGGATATATGTGTCAGAGGTGGAGGGAACGAGAAGTGGGAGACGAAACTGGAGGTGGAAAGATGGAGTGAAAAAGATTATGAGTGATCGGGGCCTGACCATGCAGGAGAGTGAAAGGCGTGCAAGGAATATAGTGAATTGGAACGATGTGGTATACCGAGGCCGACGTGCTGTCAATGGATTGTACCAGGGCATGTGAAGCGTCTATAGAGAGCTGATGATTCTGAGTGATTTGATCTATAAACTGTAGGCCGCAGGTGGTGTTCCAGTACACAACTGCCAAGATAAGAATAGGCAAGTTTAAACAATGATGTGACCTTTCCAAAGTTTCTCAACTCGAGTTAATCTTTAATACTATGTCTTGATGCAAGTAAAGTTTGTGCTCCACTATGTGCATACCAAAGGGCGTAGAGCGATACAAAATTAAGGGTTTCCAATTAAGCACTTTATCTTTCCCTTGCTACTATCTTTTTCATGCATTCTAGGTAAGACATCCTGATGTATATAGGTGACATATCTCGAAACAGATGGTACTCGTGACTGCCTTAATGCACGGCTAACAAATTCATGATACACCAAACACTTTTATCGGGACAAAAAAAAAAAACATTTCATAGCACAGCGAATTCTGAGACACCTGTGGCCTCCAGTTCGGTCGTATTCGACAGGAAAGCATCAGACTGGCTCATTCTACGAAGCGCGGTAATACATGACTTAGTTCCAGGATCTACGCCTTGTATTATCTGTAAGAATGACCTGGAAACGGGACTCGCCTGAGAATTTCAGAATTTACGAAGAACCAAATAAAGAAACACAGCTCAATGATTCAGTGACCGAAACAAATGCCTGCTGTGTTAGGGACATGGCAAATGGATCTGAATGTGGGCAAAATGCAAAGTAATGCATAATGGGGATGAAAATATCGGACAAGGATATAGATTGCTAGGTAAGCCATTTTCAGTAGAGAAAGAAAAATGATCTTGGGAGTAATAAATCAGTAATGACCCAAAATACGACGTGTAGCGCATGGCTGCATATATCAAAGCAATCAAAATGTTAGGTTTCATGGCCAGAAAAAACTAAATCGTAAAATATAATATTCAGTCTTTACAATGCCCTAGTCAGTCCTCATTTAGAATACGCAGGGCAGTTCTGGCTATAAGACTTTCTCAGACGTTAAAAAATTAAATACAGAAAACTTTAAATCAATTTAGTAAAAAAAAAAAAAGGTTCAAGAAAGACTAAAGATCAACATCAGTTTTTCTCTAAAAAGAGAGTAAAAGTAAACTTTAAGATGAAGGCTTTTACAAATACTTAAGCACAATCTCACAGCTCAACTATATATTTCTTCACTGTAACAAAGATATAGTGGCTAAGAATAACAGTATGAAGTTACAAGTTTGGATATATCGTACACACGTGCGCTATCTTTTTTCTACGGTCACCTTTAAGGTTATAGACCACTGGAATAAACCGCCGGCGATGCAATTAATTCACTGCTGCATAAGTACTTTAACGACATTAATCTTCTATAAATAAGCCTCTTTATCAAGGGCTAAATAATATTTACGAGTTTAAACTTCAATCATTACAGATTCCAGTCTCCCTTCCAGACGATTCGGTTGCTGACACTAACTCCGGGACGTGTTTTGCACTCATACTTTTCTGAACAGACTGCCACCTCAGGCTACGCTCTCCACACTGTATGGTGCTCCTGCATAGTCATTTTCCTGTCAGATGATGCAGTGAGAGGTGCTCTAAAATCCTAACTATGATGGATAAGGAATTCAAGATGTTCTTAATGTCTGCCAGCAGATAGACAATTAGCCCCCCCCCTGCTATCTATCCGTCTCGTGGACTGTCATGTATTCCAGTGATGTGATCTTACTGGCCTCCAGTTTGGTAGCTTCTAGTCTTATGGCATCCATTGTTTTGTTCCTACTGCTCTCTCAAGGTTCCGTGGCCTCCATCATGTATGACCTCAATAATATGGCTTTCAGAATTATGACTCCAGAGACGGTCGTCTCCAGTCCTGCGGCCTCCAGGACTGTGTGAGGTTGTATGGGAGCATGTCAGGCCCAGACCATAAACAAAGAAGCATCAAGGGATGATCAGTATTGAAATAAATTTCATAATTCTATGAGACCCATCTTGCCTCTCCTCATTTTTCTCTTATCCTTATTCCCTTCCATCTTTATTTCTTGTAGTTTTTCTCTACCGTCCCATTTTTGGTCACTTTTTTCCTCACCCACTTCCCCTATTTCATGCCATTCCCGACCTCATTCTCCTCATTGTCTCCCTTCCGCTACAGCTATAACTCTCTTCCCTTTCGTCGTTTCTCCTCCCATTCCCCCCTCCCCCATCTCTCCCTCCTTTCGTCCCTGGTCCACCCCTCAGCATAGCTGTGTTCCTCCCTATGAGGGAGCCGCTGCGACACACGCCAAGGGACACCCACTCACGCCTCAGCCTCCCGTACACCAGCCAGGTTCACATGGACTGCATGACCTGCTGTTCATTCACCACAAAGAAAACTCAGTCGTTGTAACAACAGTGCTAAAGACTTTACTGAAATGAGGGATGCAGCACACGATTTCTTGACGGAACCAAGCGTCCTGGAATTTCAAAAGGTATCCAAAAGTTAAATTCTCTTTCTGGACACATTAACGATAACAAGGAACACATCAGAATACCTGGCTGGCTACACTTGACAGCATTTGAGAGTACCTGCTTAACAATACCTTGGAAACCCTGACATCAACAGAAACACTGGGTAACATACGCAAACTCATGGAAAACACACCACGCTTCACATGTGAAAACACCTGACAAAAAAAAATTGTGGAAGAAAATGAAAAAAAAAAAAAGGGTTGCTTTAAGAACACACGAAACGGCAAGATGGATTGCTTTTATTTGAACACTCTCGTTTTCATGTTATCAGGATTCTGTGCCATGTTACCGAAGACAAAGCGTGCCTTGAGCCGAAACTGCTGCACGCACCGGCCTGGCTGACGGTGGAGGCCAACCCTCACGAGCAACATGTCACTTGAGGGAGTGAGGAGAAGCGTGTTCCCACATAGGGACGTTCCTCTGCAGCTGTGAGGAGAAGATCACTTCCCACCTCCAGTTTACCAGGACCTTTTTATCAGTTTACGTCGAGCAGAAAACTGGTCCGTAACTTGATTTGGAAGTTAACTTCCTCGCAGTTTACCGAAAAGCTTAGTTAACAGGAGGCGCCAAGACCACGACAAAGTATTGTAAACACTGAAAAATTCTGAGCACCACGGCACGGCCCTTCAGCACGACGGTACGATCCTTCAGCACGGCGGCACGACCCTTCAGTACGACGGCACGACCCTTCAGAACAACGGGACGATCCTTCAGAAGAACGGGACGATCCTTCAGCACGGCGGCACGGCCCTTCAGCACGGCGGCACAACACCATCACGATCCTTCAGAACATCGGGATGATCCTTCAGCACGGCGGCACGATCCTTCAGCACGGCGGCACGACCCTTCAGCACGGCGGTACGATCCTTCAGCACGGCGGCACGGCCCTTCAGCACGACGGCACGATCCTTCAGCAAGACGATACGACCATTCAGCACGACGGCACAACCCCTCAGCACGATCCTTCAGAACAACGGGACGATCCTTCAGCATGACGGCACGACCCTTCAGCACGGCAGCACGACCCTTCAGCATGACTGCACGACCCTCGAAGACGCTGGGAGGGCCCTTGAACATTACGGTCGTGCTCCAGGGCCTTACCGTCGTGCTCAAAGGATGGAGACGTGCTCACAACGCACTTCACATCAAGACCCAACCTCCAGCGCAGCTTAAACCCGTGCGCGTCCAAGCAGCCAACAAATCTGTGAACAAAACGTCCACTTCATCCAGAACCTTTCCTGTGGTGTCAGCTTACGCCACAGCTAAGCCTCGAGCGTCCCTTTCCGAGTCTTCAAGCGCTATTAGCTGACAACAGGGCAGCTTGCTGTCACTTCCAGTCTTCCAGTGTGGTGAGCGTACAATACACCAGAGGTTTAGCTCATATTGTAGAGATTTCCCATCTCCAACTTTAATATGGCAACAGACAATGATATATATATATATATATATATATATATATATATATATATATATATATATATATATATATATATATATATTCCTACGAGTCCAAGGGGAAATGAAACCAAAGTGCACTTTCGTGTAATAATCACATTAGGGGAGATACAAGAAATATAACAGTCAGTTGATATATAACTTAGAGACGCCACACACACACACACGACACACGTACATACATCCACACACACGTACATACACACACACGCACATACATCCACACATATACACACACGTACACACACACGCACACATACGTAAATACATACACACGTACATCTCTTCGTTGTATATCAACATGGCTCAACATTACTGTGATTTTTTTTTGTCATTATTTCACTATCAATGGATAATGAATGCAATTTACTGCGTGAATCCTTATGTACTTACACACGTGTGTATGTACGTACGTGTGTGTATGCATGCATATATATTTGTATGCATGTTTGTGTGTGTGTGTATGTATGTGTATGCATATATATATTTGTATGGATGTATGCATGTGTGTGTGTATGCATGTATGCTATGTATGCATGTGTATGCATGTGTGTGTATGCATCTGTGTGTACGTGTGTGCGTGTTCGAGTGTGTATGTGCACAAGCAATAAAACATATTGATTGTAAACCGATTGTGAAATAATGACAGGAACAAACTTAGTAATGTTGAGTGTGTAGTGTTTAGAGTAATCCTGTGGGACACGTTAAGTCATATGCTGAAGACACAGCACTGTGCCCTGGGCTCACAGTACTGACTCTGTCGAGACGAAAGCTCACAGCACTGGCACATAGTGTGTCCCACACCAACATCAACGTAACTGGTCGTGTTCTTATACTGCTATTGAAACTATGGTCTTCCAAACCTCACACTATCGGACATGGTGACCGTTACCCCTCACATCACCGACTATATTGCAAGATCAACACCCGATGATAACAGGAAAATGAAAAACGTGGACCAGAAAGTCTGTGATGATGTGTATTACGTCAACCAGGAAGTCAGGCCGACGCAGAGGGTTCGGCTCTGGCCGCAGAGGCGGTCTTCCGGGTAAGGCTCTCGACCTGTCTATCATCCCTCCCCTGCCTCTGGACCAGCCTTCGTATATCCTTGGGAAAGTGGATCTTACCCTCCTTTGAACGTCCACGTCCTTCCCCGGGAGCCCACTGTCCACTCCCGCAGGAAACTAGATCTTACTGCTCTTTCCAAACCATCTCAGCTCTTCGGGCCTCCACCTCCAGCTTAAGACTTAGGATTCTTTCTCTTCATTCCCATCTTCCCTTATTCTTCCTCTGTAAACCACCTTCTCGGGAAGATCCTTAACCTTCCCCCTTCCTAAACCCGTCTCGTGATCTTGCCCTCTCTCAGCAACCATTCGTCTTCTGCCTCCTCCTCCTCCATCCCTATCCCGTCCTAGACTTGGCTACCGCCATCTCTCCAGAAACGAGATCTTTCGCTTTACTCCGTCTCCTACTCCTCCCTGACTCCCAGCCTCCAGAAAAAAAAAAAAAAGATTGGTCCCTCCTCCCTCCCTCCCTTCCCCCTAACCAGGATAATACGTCCAAACAAGATGGGTCGGTGTCGCGTCCCGTGACAATCGTCCAGAACATTAGAATGATTTTTCCATCGGTCTGGAGTTCACGACGCATTGGTCCGTCGCCAACATAACGTAACCTAACCACTTTAGAATTTCTATACTTCCGTGTTTCTCTTACTTTTCTAAGTCGTATAATGGCGTCACCACGACGGCGGAAAGTTATAAATACGGACTGACCTTTCCTGTCTTTCCAGCGTCGTAACCTAACACGAGTGCACTCGGCCCGTTTTTAATCGTATGTTCAGAGAATGACCTGTACTTGCGACCAGGCTCACACAGGTAATCGATGTATCCACAGTATCGCATAATGTACCTGCACGACTGTGTTATATGATACAATACTGATGTAGCCACACGTTTATTATACAATCACACCACTGGCACACATTATTTTCATGTACGCAGAATATGTCGCATACTCACCATATTATGACATACACAATATTGTGCCCGACTCACACCAAAGTCCTATACCCACCCTACTGCCGTACACACACTAGGGCAGCATAATTACACTGTCACTCGCACCAATGTCGTATACTCGCGCCAGTGTCGTATAATTACACTGGTGTCGTATACTCGCATCAATGCTACACCCTTACATTAGTGTGGTACGCTCACACCACTGTTCCATACCTACATCACTAGACTGCATACTTGTTGTCATGTACTCACACCGATGTCGTATTTTCACACCAGTCGTATACGAATGTCGTCGCATATTCACGCCTGTGTCGTATAATCACACGGATGTAGTAGAATAATCACACCAGTGTCGTACTCCCACACCAGCAGGAACCTGGCATCAGGCCGGCAGACTTCGGTCAGTCAAGATCTTGCCAGGCAGCTGGTCCTCCTCTGTACATTGTCCATCTTATTCTCATCCCACCAACCTGCGTCGTCATGGCTACCTACTCCTCCCTAGGTTCTCACCCTTTACCTTGCCCCTCCCTAAGTCCTTACACTACCTATTGCCTCT
This sequence comes from Panulirus ornatus, assembly GCF_036320965.1. Classification (NCBI taxonomy): domain Eukaryota; kingdom Metazoa; phylum Arthropoda; class Malacostraca; order Decapoda; family Palinuridae; genus Panulirus; species Panulirus ornatus. The sequence continues at coordinate 48,915,490 of NC_092227.1, forward strand.
ACCTAGGTCCTCATACCACCTCTTGCCCCCCTACTCTTCACTGTCATTACACCTCTTGCCCGTACCTTGGTCCACACGCCAGCTCTTACCCCTCCCTATGTCTTCACACCAATCTTTACCCTCCCTCTCCCTACGTCCTTATACTGCCACTTCTCTCTCTCTCTCTCTCTCTCTCTCTCTCTCTCTCTCTCTCTCTCTCTCTCTCTCCTGGATAGTAGTACGTTGGCAGCCACGGAACGGTTATCAGCTGTATCAGCTGTACTACCCATCTGGGGTAACGGGAGGGTCAGCCACGGCTGCTCAGTTATCAGCCAACACCTCACAGAGTGCCCAGGTACGTACCTGTCTCTTCTTTCTACCTCATCCACACGTGGGCTGTTGGCATTCAGTCCACAACCAGACACACTCTCCCTTTCACACACAACACTTGACATGTGACTCACACGATTCGTTCTTCATGACTCAGATGTTCCTACGCTACGCGTTACACTCGCCATTTGACAAGTTCTCGTAGTAAGTCCTCGTGAATAAGTACTACACTCAGTTCGTCCGTGGTTCCTCACCTCCTTCCTGTCACTCATCCTACTACTCTACACTCCTTATTCTACCTGTACTTCTACTATCCTCTCCTCGCCCTTCTCCCTCATGCAATGCCTTCCTCGACTTGGACCTTGACGCCACCTCCCCACACCCATAACGCAGTCTGTGGAGTCTTATCTTTTTTTCGCAGTTTCTGCGATAGCCAAGTAACATATGGAGTGGACAAAACTGCACTAAATTGTTCACATCCACTCTTCAACTGTCTTGTAAAATGCACCGAAACCAGGGGGTCTCTCTCTAACCAAGCCCCACACACCCTTCCGTGGTTTCCTCTATCCACCTCATACGCCCAGGGTCAACCCAATGACATCACGTTGTCCCCTGTGTACCACATCGCTCTAACTGTCCCTATCCCTTGCACACTTCACACCCTGTTACGTGTTCCCGATGACTCAAAGCCTCTTTCTATAACGTCCTCGCCCCTCTCCTCTTCCTTGTTCCTTCCATTTCTGACGCATGTATCTGTCAGTCTCTCCTCGCTCATCCACTCCATAATTCTGAACTATTTCGCCACACCCTGCTCAGCTCTCTCAAACATATTCTGCTTATTACCACACCTCTCTCTCGCAAACGTCATTCCTTACTCGCTCAACCCTCCTCACGCCACATACCGTCCTCAAGGCATTTCATATCCAACGCATTCACCCTCTTCCCCGTCTTTGCAGTTAGGGCCCACGGCTCTCATTCACACAGCACCGTCAGGACTGCTTGTCCATCAAACACACCCTTCTTTGCCCTCAGACATGATCTCTCCACACAATCGTAAGCGCACTCAGAGTTTTAGTGTTTATTAATAATTACATATCTAATGTGTATATTTCTAGTGCCAAACATCTGAACATCGTAACATTACATCCCAAATCATCTGAGCCCTCTACACGTCCATGACATTGTGACGACATTCCATTTCCTGGGGATCCCACGACCAAACACAGTTGCCCATAAACACCTCACTCGGTGAGATTTCAGAAATTATAAGGACGCGCCGCACACACTCCATTACCCCCATACACAACACCTCCACAGCCCATATACTCCATCACCATGACCTATACTCTCCATCTCCAAGCCCCATACACTCAACACATTAAATACACTTCACTACACCCCCTTTTCCACACAATCCCATACACTCCCTCTTCATACCCTTCACCAACACACCCAATGCAATCCTCCTCCACATCGCATACACCATAAACTACACCTTCACACACACCATACACTCCTCCATTCCACCACACCCTGTACTGCACACCGACAACACCGTGTGCACACTTCTTCCCTCGACCCACTCATCTACTCCTATCACATTTTCCCTAGAGTGTTAACTTCGACGCCTATATTAAGGATCAACTTGCACTCGTAAGCACTGACCCATCTGGCTGTTGGTGGTAGCAACAAACACCTCTCCCTCCACCACGACCGTCAAGGGACATGTCAAGAGGCCACTCAGCCTCTTCTTAAAACCGTCTCCCATGTTCAGCGAGAGGCAGGCGTGATCAGACTCTTCACATTAATTCGCTTCGATGAAATATTTTACACAATTTTCCGTCGGTCGGCAGAAATAGCCGTTCTATTTTTAAGCACACTTCGCTCTCCGTAAATATCTGGGGGATAGAGCTTTATTCCCCCATGGGATTGCACTCCATTTTGCTGCTCGTAAGTGTTTTGAGGCTCGTACGCATTTTGATCCCCCCCCCCCCCTCACGTACGTCAGAGTCATCGTAGCCACGAGACAAACCCACTCAACGCGAGGACTCAAACACCCTGGATCATGTATGGCCAGGCGACCTTGTTCTACTCTTGGCACGCAACTGACACTCTGCTCATACTACTCACACACACACAATTTCATACACACACACACACATATATATATATATATATATATATATATATATATATATATATATATATATATATATATATAAAACCAAAAACAAGCACAAGCCCATCGACAGTCACACTTCTATATATACACTCATACACATCTACGATTATCATACATATATACAAGCATAGACAAGAACAGAAATGTGAATGTACACACACAATCACCAAGCACACGTCTCGCAAAAACACGCCATCACAATCACAGAAAACATATGCACAAACAAACACGCTATCACAATCACAGAAAACATATGCACAAACAAAGACAAAAAACATGCACTCCTGAAATGTACACGCACACACACAAAGGCACAGAAAAATGTAAAAATACACAAATGCAAAAACGAAAGCACATACAAAGACACATACATACGAACAAGAACACTTGTCAAGTTTTGTTTCATCAGATGAAGTATGAATTACGTACGGGCATACACACGTATACACACTTCCATCTCTCTCTCTCTCTCTCTCTCTCTCTCTCTCTCTCTCTCGAGACTAATGAGCAAGCACTGGACAATCTCTCCACTTCAGACACCTTCATGTTACTGTTGCGGATGTGCAGTGTGTCACGACGCCTCAAACAGTAAACCTCAGAGTTAGACACGGGTCCTCAGACACGAGAAAACCTCCATAATCCAGACAGATGTCTATATCATAGACCAATATCATTATATTCATGTGTGTGTGTGTGTATATATATATATATATATATATATATATATATATATATATATATATATATATATACATATATATATATATATATATATATATATATATATATAAAGTTTTTGATACGACGTCTCATATTAAGTTTCCGTCACAGTGGGTAAGAAACCTTGGGAGAAAACTGCCTCTCCTGGAAGCAGTCACTGGTTCAGGAGGAACCCAAGGCTGCTGCTAGAGAGATCCACCGGTACGAGACTAGGGACCATGGGCCTCGAGTCCACCAGTTTACTGTCACAGGTAGGCTGGTCGATTGATGACCATGGATGGCACTACAGGTAGATCTCGCTAGTCATCTGTCATTTATTTTTAAAAAAATTTTACATTTATACATCAAAATCGAAGAATTTTGTTGGTGAAGAGAGTTGGGTTGAGGTAAACCCATCTAGATTTTCCATCAGCATGTCAAAGGAATGTCATGTCTGCCTTTGACCTGGCGCCGGACCATTGCCTTGAAGTTGCATACCCCGGAGGAGCACCTCACACTCCTCAACCACTTTCAGGTGAAGCTTCAAGTGGCACTCGGACACCTTCCTGCCGCCGACACTCACTCCTCCGGTGGCAGACAACACTCCTTGACTCTCCGTTTTCTGTGGGGCGGGCGGGAAATGGGGGGGTATCATTCCAGAATACTTACTCTTGGTGCGGCATGTTAATCTCATTCTCCTGGGTGTAGACGGCAAGCAGCGTCGGGAAGAACGCGAACAACACGAAGGCAAGCGCTGTCCGATGTTGCACGAAGGACAGTGAGTAACACCATCTCACTTTATGCCTCATCGCGACTGTACAGGAAGCAGGTCTCGACTATCAACAACACACACACACACACCTCACTGGCAGCAACTCAGGCCACCTCACTATCACACATCATTGTTGCGTCGACCTTTAACAGTCCTCTGTAATAGCACCACACACCCGCTGGCCGATCTGTCGCCGCCCCGATACAACGACCGTATGACCCGGGATGATCTCGAACTGAGCGGGGAGTCACACGGAGGGCGGGGCTGAGGGCTGTTACACGGTACTCATGGCAGGGAGGCGTGTAGCAGGAGGACTTCTAGGGCTCACCTCTAGGACTGGCGGCCGCGGCAGCCACTGAGGGGTAACTCTGCCACTGTCGCGCCTCTTGCCAGCGATCAATAAAAATAGCTGCGCGGCCGGGCTCCCACTACCCGAGCACGACGCTCCCCACTCCCCGTGCTCCCTCGCGATCAATCCTCGCCCAGGCCGCGCGCCAACTTTGAACTTCCGCTCGGGTTCCGGTACGCAGCTCCGCCCCGGACGCGCTCAGAGAATCGCGACAAATTAAGAGGAATAATGATCAA